>NW_006800170.1:668924-827632 GCF_000485575.1 Poecilia formosa | reverse complement strand
ACATACATAATATCGCTGCTTATATAATCAAAACCTCTCTTTATATTTTTCAATCCCCATGTACAGTATGTGTTAGGCTCTGCACACAGTTTAGTATTATTGCTATCAAATGTTGGAGAAAGAGTGAAGTTTGCTAAGATTATATGGATTTTTATTAAAGACTACCAAATTATTGCTGCATGAAAAGTTTAAACTTAACAATTTGAACTGTGAAATCTCTGTTTTCCATTGAATATTTCCATATTGTATCAAATCAAAGCAATTATATTATTGCCTTTCAGGTTTAATTATTCATTCATCACCACAGTGTCAGACAAGAGGCTGTAAGATATGAAAAGAAAACTCCAACAGATAGGTAATTGCCTTATTTTTGAATATTACTTTTGTCACCAGGTGCACTTTGGAATCCAACCTAGCTGTCTTATACACTAAAAAATGATTTTCTGACTTTAAACTAGAACCTAATAAAATGTGTGTGACTTTTTGGTGTCTAAATTACACATCAGAGGCAATGAAGATGATATATGAGCAGGTGATCACTGGGTGTTACAAATACAGTTAAGAATTTATATCAGATACAGTTCAAAGTAATGTTGTAGGAGTAAATTATTTATTTATTTTTATTTATATTGTGGCAAAGTAAAAACTCAAGTATTTCCAATTTTTGATTATTTAAAGTGTAGATTGGTAATCAAATTGTCCATTATATTTGAGATGTCCAATAATGGAATACATTTTGAACATTTATTTAGATGAATGCGACACGAACATTTCAACACTTTTTACTTGTTTAAACACAGTTTAGAAAAGGTGAGGCGATCATACATATGTCGCTAACTCCACATTTCTTTTTTACTGTGGCACAGTTGTATATTTTATTGTTTTCTTATTGTAGGTAATACTTTATTAGTGATGCATTTACATTTAAAAGAGCAAAAAACAATCCTTCATTTTTAGGAACCTGTTATTTTATTTTATTTTATTTATTTATTTATTTTTTTTTTTCAAATTTTAGTGAGGTGAGGTAGTTTCAGAACTCACCTTAAAGAAATAATAAATGACCTCTTTACCTGATGCATGACAATGGAATGAAATGAGGAACATTTAGAAAGACCATTCAGTGGAACCGGCCCCTCCTAACCACACACAATAGATTATTCTATTTATCAGACAGGATCCTGAAGAGAAAAACACAACAGTCTCACCCTTACTGCTCTGATTTGCACAGCATGACACGACGACCGTATAGTTTTCATGAAGCATAGCTGGGGCCACCCATAAGGGAAGGACTGGAGAGAGGTCTAACCGGACCTGATGAATTAAGGGTACATTTATTGGGCCTCCAGGGAGGTCTGCTGATTGCCCACAGCACTACTAATTGATTTAGTGCAAGGTCACAGTCTGAGTGACAGAGGGTGAGGAAAGGAATTTCCTGTTTCTACATCTATAATTCATTTGTTTCCTGTGTGTGTGTAGGAGAGAGATTGTGTTTGTCCTTGTGCAGAAATACATTTATTAATCCAAACGCACCATATATACATATCAGTATGTACTGTTTATGTGGAGGAATGTGAAAAAAGTCTTGAGTCATAATTTTTGCTCAAAGGAATCACACCATATTATCGCATATATATTCATTGACACAAGGAGTAGTTAAGCCTTTCAAATATATATTTTTTTAGCTCTCCTAAGGTCATTGACTGCTTTCATCAATAAGCTACTTTATTAATGCTTCTTAAAAAAAAAAAAAAACAGTCAAACACTGGTCTAAACACAAAGTCCAATCACATCAACAAAGAATGTATTTTCCTTGTAATGAATCCTTGTTTAGTTTAGTACTGGATTAATGGGAGGATGATGGGAAGTATGCCATTGGATCAGGTCAGAGTAAAGCTGGCGGCACACTAGCTTATTATTATTCTTTTTCTTTTTTTTTTCTTTTTTGCATGATTTCACCCCCTGTTCCCGGTCGGGGGAAGTCTCTGCCGGTCTGCAGTAGTTATGGTCAGTCCGCATGGTGGTCAGACAAAAATCTGTTAGTCTGAGAAGAGATGACGACCCAAGTCTGCAAGTGTGAGAGGTGAAATGATCCGACCCAATTTCAGTCTCTCTCAAACAAAACCTCAGTTTTAATTAAGCCATTCTGGCTGCGACAAATGAATACAACTCAGATGTGCCAGATGACGTTTAGTCTTTAACAAATTGAACAATTGTCTCAATTTTTTTTTATTTAGATACATAAAAACAGACATGTGTTCATAGTAAACAAAAGAAATTGAAACATTTTAGACTACTACCTACTGATTTGTTGACATATTTCAACATGGTGTCTATAGTAGGCAGTTATTCTGCTTTTGGAAAAGTGGTTATGGGCCTTAAATCCAGCCGTACCGGAGCCAAATTCAGGTGCAAATCCGAGCTCTTTAATACTCTAATTCAACCCAAAATGGTGGGAAACAATGAACAACAGCTGAACATACAGGAAGCAGAAAGATCTGCCAAAGAACTGCGAAGCCAGTGGGGTATAAGTACTGTCTGAGCGCAGTTTGACTGACTGCAAATAAACACTGCTTGTGGGTAATTAAACAACCTAGATAGTGGCTAAGAAGAACATGATGTGATAACGACAGAAATCCAGAAAAATCTATCAAGAACGCACATTTGAAATCTTCTGATTTAGATGTACCAATCTAAACACAACTTTCTGGTGGAGTACACAGATTTGGGCCAGAGAATCAAACCACCACATTTGATTATGTGCAGAATTTAGGAAATATTCTTGCCCTTGCGAATGTCTACACTAGGATTCATGGAAAATGTAGAGTTTGCACATCTATACAAGCAAATGGCGTTGTGTTATACAAATGCAAGCTGTCCAAATCAGTTGTCTGCCAAAAACCCTCCACTGCGCTGCTCCTTTGACGGTCTGATGGATTTCCCTCTGGTGTCTAAAGTATTTTCAACCAGCCACACAAACAGACCACCAGCTTCATGAGAGAAGCCTTTGTTTTGGCTCTCATCCACAACGCTGGAGCTCATTACAACATGGCTGGATAGCAAAATTTGCGAGTAAACTACCTATTCAATTAACTATTTTCCAGTCCAGGTATTCTAACAGTTTTAAAGTGTCTTCTCAAATTTCAGAGGCAGAGAGAAAACTTAAAAATCATTTTAAAAAGCCCAAAGAGAATTGTGGAATATATTTTCTTTATATGTCAAATTATGTCATGTTTAAATCACCAAAGGTAAGCAAAACAACAACCCTTATAACGACAACTTTTTACTGATGACTTGTGCAGTAGCAAGAGGAAAGCAGAGACTGTCTAGCACATTACTGGGTTGCACAGGAGCGTATTACAATGTGCAAGCTTCAACCAGAAAAAAAAAAGTCCCGATTCATCCCAAGACTTCAAACACCCCCAAAGCAACCAGAGTGTTTCAACCACACAATATCTTCTCCACCCACAAAAAAACCAATTTCCCATCATATTTAAGAGAAACATCTGTCACTTCAGGGTCCTTCATTGCGTGTCGCACTAAACAGGTTTATGCTAACAAAACGCCAAATGTCTTCAGAGGATCCACTGCAGAAATATGGCGCTGCTTATGGGATTTGTTGAGTGGCTTCGTTCCACTGAGGTTCAGGCCTTAATCACATTTCCAGCTTCTGCTTTAGATCTTGCTTCTTGTCCTGGTGGATTTAACTCTCAAAAAACTTTTGGAGTAAAGCTCAGAGCCAGAAAAAACAGACTTTCAGAGGCACATCTGGCTAGCGAAGAACACATTGACTGCATCGTGCTAAATAAAGGTTCATCTGATTCAGCAGTTGATTGACTCATTTATGGAAAATAGTGATTAAGATTCCTCATTCCTTTGGGGAAATTTTGTTAGACTTAACTTCCATTGCAAGCCTTGAATGTGGTGAAAACATTCTGGGAAGATTTAAATGTGATGCACAGCAGTGGTAAACACAATCTTCTCTCAACCACATTAAAACACAGCGCTTGTATCAAAATAAATGAAGGTATATTTGAAACATTTTCTGCATTATAAAATAATGAGGCTACTTCAATTCTAAATAAATCACATAATGTAATTGTACTTTTGTTTTGTTTGCATTTACTGTCTCCAGTGCAATTAATTGTGGTAATTGTTATTAACCTTGCAGAAAGGTGAGGAAAAATGGTAGCTGCTGAAGAAACTTGTCTAGGTGGACGTTACACACCGGGTATAATCCTTAAGAAAACCAAATATATACTCTCTGAAGTATATATTTGCCCGATCGATGCATGTATACATAGTCTTCTGTTTCTCCAAGATCAGGTTCCAGTGGTAAACTAGGAAAACTATACATATTCCAATAGAAATTCTCTCCAGGTTTTTCTAGGGGGTTCCAGTGGCAATCTCAGTGGAAAATTGAAATAAAGTCCCTCCAGCAAGATTTTAGTTTGTCCAAGGGCGTCTTCCAATAGGGTGTGCCTAGAAACATTCATCAGGCATCTTAAATCAGTGTTTTCCGATTCTGGCTTGCACAGCGCACCGCCTTGCATGTTTTAGGTGTTTTCTTGAATCAACACACACATTTCAATTGATGGTAGATTACTGAGCTGCTGCTGAACTGATATCTTGAATCAGGTGAGATAAAGCAGGAAAACATCTAAAGCATGCAGGGCAGTGTGCCTTTATTACCAGGATAGTGAGACACTGTCCTAAACAGATGTTCAAACCAGCTCAGCTGACTCCTAATGATTCAATCGAGCAGAAGTTCTACCTCAAGTTTCAAACCCAGGATATTTGAGCTACAAGACAACAATGCTGCTAACTGAGCAGCTATGCATCAATTTATTTAGCCCCAATCCAAATAGCTTGACCAAGAAATGGTAGGAATGTATATGGAGAAAGTTGCTGAGATACAGTATGCAAGCTATGCTGTTAAAAATTTTAACAACATGGTTTTGCATGTTGTTTTCTTCATTTACAAAGAAGATGTAATTGCCTCATACATGAAACAAATATTGATGTCTACCGACTATTACTCCTGGATCTTTGGCATTGTGCAATAAGTTTAACAAAAGATTAATTTACCCGGAATATTTAATAGGAAACCACCCTGATGGAGCAAAACTCAAGCTCACCTTTACCTGCCAGTCTTTTTCTTACCAAGTTGTTGTTTAGGTTAATCTGTGGATGTAGCACTTGTATGAACAAAACGGTAAATGGGATTTGTCATGCTAAAATTATAATGAAGGGGCCTTTTGAAACCAAACTCTGTGGTCTTTTTATGTGTAATCAATGGCAAGGTCCTCAAATAACCCCACACCCCCACACAAAGCCCCCCCAATGGTAGTCAGAGCGTGTCCTCAGGCTTTATGGTGATGTGGGAGGAAGGGAACATTGGCTCACGTTCACACGGAGGCCAATTCATTTGGGACTGACCAGAAAAATTTAGAAATGAAGGATCATTTTCTCTTAATCTAAATATGAAGACCATGAATCTTTAGAGGAGTAGATTCACAGTGGCTCCATTCTTATCAGAGATTAGGGGAAAGACAAATAATCTTAGAACCCTAGGGTTAATTTAATGACTGGTGTAAAAAAGCCTAAAAAATGGGTTACTAGTATTACAACATAATAATTATAGTGCATTTTTCACAGTTTTCTAGAATGTTTTGCAACATCCTTGAAAAGCTGCAAAGCTAAGATTACAGCATTTTACACACACCCACACACACATATTAAAATAAAGAGACCACTGTACTGAACCCCATTGAAAACCTCCTGGTTATTCTACCAAATCTTGATCTCTGAATTCTTCCCGAGTTAAAACATTAGTATTGGGTGTACTGTGATGGCACAGGGGTTAAGCACAACCCACATATGGAGGCCCTAGTCCTTGACGCAGCTGTCGCAGGTTCAATTCCCGGCCTTGGCGACCTTTGCTGCATGTCTTCCCCCTTCTCTCATTACCCACTTTCCTGTCAATTAACTATCAAATAAAGGCCACTAGACCTAAAAGAAAACATTAGTATTATTTCTAAATGAAGATGAACTTGTTTTCTTTGCATTATTTGAGGTCTGAAAGCACTACATCGTTTTTGTTATTTTGACCATTTCTCATTTTCTGCGAATAAATACTAAATTTTTGCTTGGAATTTTGTCGTCAATAGTTCATGGAATAAAAGAACAATGTTCACTTTACTCAAACATTTACCTATGGAAAGTAAAATCAGAGAAACTGATCATTTTAAGTGGTCACTTAGTTTTTTCCAGAGCTAAATATATATAACTTCAATTCTAATAAATCAAAAATGCTTTAGGAAAGCTCCACATTCTTTCCTAAAACAAAACAGGAAACAAAAAAATAGTTTATTTAAGACCCCTTCACAAAGTTAAAGACCACACTGAACCCACCCCTATGAATTAGTAATGCAGTCACATGGGATAACTGTTTGGTTTAGTTTTCTGTTTCCTTACTGCCCCTGCTGGTAAATTATTTGCTAGGCAGAAAGAAAGAAATACTCCTTTTAACTGAAATTGGTAATTTATCTGGTTTGTGATGATGGGCTGCTATTATTTTGAACTGAACAAGGCTTCAAATATGCAAATTGCATTTCATATTTCTGTACTAAGTACTCAATTAAATCAGCATTAATATGTCATTTAAACAGTCTCTTAATTTATCATTAGATTTTGCTGAATCAGGAAAACTAAATAGCTCACTTTTATCACCAAAAATTCAATTTGATGTCTAAAAAAAAGCCTTTCAGTCAACACGGGAGGAATCTATATTATATATCTTTTGATGTTTTATTAGGTAATGCTGTTGATCACAGACCTAAAAGTAGCTTGTGTCCGCTTGTGAAGGCAGCACTTTTATCACAGTCTGCTTTCAAAGACCTAATTGAAGGAACTGGCCAAATAACAGAAATATCTTATCTCATTTATGTCTAGCTCTGTACAGATAGATTCCTGTTGTAATTGGTTCACAGATGTGACCTTTTGTGTGATGAACAGTCCATTACGCAGCTGCCCACAGGATGTGAAAGAAGCCCTTGATATTGAAAAGTGTCTTATCTGTTTCGGCTATCTCGCCTGCATGCTTATGATTCTGACTGGTGAGAATAAGCTGCACATAATTGGACACTGTTGTTCCTCCTTGCATCCCAGATTTTGAAAGGCCATGATCCAAAAAAAGCATCAGTCTCATCCAGCAAAGATGTGTTGAATGTCCACCACGAGATGTGAGAAGGAGATAGCAAGAGATAAAGCTGAATAGGGAGAGTGTTTCAAATGCCTCATTTGCACCACATGAGTCAGACCACGTTTGGTCTCAGTGGGAATATCTGGCATGACCGTAAAAGAAAAAAAAAAAATTCATCCAGGCATTCACAGTTGATCACAGATGACCTCTTTCACATATCACACAATGGTCTTATTTTAATTTTTAAGGCATCAAACTCAGAAAGTTAAAAGAGTTAATGTCCCAAAAGCCTTCAATTCTCACTGAGCGAGAGAGAGAATGGGACATGCGGCCAAATTTGAATAGCAGAACTCGTGAACTTGTGTTCAAATGTGTTTAATTCGAAGGAATGTTTGTACAAGCTTTTTTTATCGGTTGATTCATTGTTTCCTTAATTTATTTTCCGATCCAAACAGTATAACTAGGACTTTAATTTATGTAGTACCGCATGTACTACATAAAAAAATGCCAACCACAATACAGGTGAAGAAAGTGCCATGTTCACGGTAACTGTGGAGGAACTGAAGAATCACAACTCAGTGGAGATAATTTGTTTGTAACATATTCCATAATTACGGCCTCTATGGAGATGTGAAGGATTTTTTTTTTAAAGCAACATTAAGGGGATTCAATAAGTATGTGGAAGGTCAGATGAGATTAAATTCAAATTTTCTAGCCTACAGGTAGCATGAGGAGAACTCTCATTCATCACAGTCCTCACTCTAAAACATAGGGGTGGTTGCATCATGCTGAGGGAACACTTTTACTCAGCAGGGATAAGGAAGCTTTTCTGAGATGAACATACCCTGATGGATTTTTGCAGCTGTGAACAGTAAAAACCTGGTTGTTCATAGTAGCACCTTCACTTATCATTTGTCTTCCTTGTCGCCCTTTTGGCTAACCAGATAAAATTCCAGTAACGTTCAGGGCAAAAATCAAGGTGTATGAATACTTTTTCGGAGACAGTGTCGCTCTGTTTGAAAACTACTTGAGACAACCTGAATATTTCACCCAGAGCGCTGTGTCTTTCGAGTCAAGAGTGTTGGCTGGTGGTTTATTTGAAATTTTTTCTGTATGTAAAACAAAGTTGCCTAATGGGGAAAGTCTGTCCACGAGTGAAAGAACTGCTGAAACGTTCCTTCATCTTTCACCTTCTTGTTAGGTTGTTTTTACTCAAAATAAGGACTCTGCCCACAAAACCCTCACTGCAGCCTCCTCAGTATGAATGATTAACGGCTCAATTCTTCATTTTTCATTCTTTAATCCCAGGCAGCCCAGCAAGATTTATACGATGCCAATGAGGCTTTAAGCATTTTGTACTAAAGATGAATGTGAAATTACTGAGCTGCCCACAAACTTTTAAAAACCTTCCAGAGAACCACACAGCAGAAGCACTGCTGACAAGTTGTGATATTCTGATGTGAACCAAGAAAATGGCTTCAGCAGAAACAAACCGCAGATGTTTCAACCATCAATCAACGCCGTCAGGTCACTCAGTTGCCATGTTTGCGTTCCTGAAACTGTACTTCTTCTGTGTTTATTTAAATTCAGGGTGAGCTAAAGTGCAGTAACTTCTCTGCAGGTCGGCTGATTTTACGTGAAGCAGTCATTTATCAGTTAATTCTGGAGCGTCGCTGCAAGGCAGCAGTGGTGTCTGTTGGGGTAAGTGATGTGGACAGAGTTAATGTAGTCTGGAGATTGTTTCCATATGGGGCTTGTTTCACGCAGAGCTGCTTTGCTTGTGTCTTTTAAAAAAAAATCAGCTGTTATTTCACAGTTTGCTCCCTTCAAGCATCCAAAGAGACAACTTTTGCAGCAGCAGCAGCCATAAACAAACAGTTCCCTTCTGACCTCGATGGATAAATCAACAGCGAGACACTGTGTGCTCTCAAGAAAGAATAACTTCTGTCCAATGGGATTCAATTACCTGGCCTGTTGTTTTTACTAGTGGTACATTATGGGGAAAAATATTATGAGGTGTTAATTTGAGGATTACAAATACACTGCCAAGCATGAAGCACATTTAGACATTAAGTTGCACAAACACTTTGAAATGACAATAAATCAAACAAAGTTTCATGATGGCAGTGGTTAGCTCCAATTCCTCGAAGCAAGAAGGTCCTGGATCCAGGATAATGTGTAAATATCCTTTGTGATCTTATTAATAAATTTAAAAGCAATATGTATATGGCAGTCTCTCTAGACTAGAGCATGTTTTGTTTAAAAGAGGCACATTATGAAGGGATTCCCAGACACAGAACTAGCATGGGTCTCTGCGAGCATGCAGCCAATGCTCGTCTCCCAGGCCAGATGATGGTCAGACCTCGACACAATCTGTCATCAGGTCGGGCTGGGGTTGCCAGGGACATCATAAAAGCAGTTCTGTAGGGTAAAGTTCACATCTGAGGGGTATATGCTTTGCTTCAAAGAGTAACCACTGCTTCCTCTGGGTCAGAGATCAGATTCTGCCCCAAGCGGCAGAGTTGAAGTATCTTTCTGTCTTGCTCTGAGTTGATAGTAGGATGTATTAGCAGAGGGGGGAGGCCTGGTATGAAATAATGCAGGCACTGCTCAGGTCTGTAATGGTTAAAAAGAAAGAGCTGAGTCAAAAAGAAAATCAGTTAATTTACCTCTTTGTCAATTATCTTATTGTGATATTTGGTTAAGAAATGTTGTTTTGTGACCAAAAGACACGGGTCTTGGATACAAGTGGCTCAACTGAGCTAAATGTTAGTGATGGGATTAAGCTGGTGATTGTTGGTGGGGAGAATTATGTGATTTGGTAAATAGGATCCCTGACGATTATGGAAGAATCACCATAATGTGCATTCAACGATGTTTTATTATATTTCTGATAAAAATTTGTTTTTAGTTATTATTTTAATCATTAATCAATGTTCTCTATCTGGGTATTTCAAAAATATCACAAATTTGATAAATAGTATACCCTTGGTCATGCTATCATAAGATAACATATAGTTAATGTGCATCTTCTGGCCCAGTTTAAGACTTTAGAGGAAATAAAAAAACATCAAGTTTTCCATCCTAGTTTCATCTTCTACATAGTAGATAATATTACATATTCCCTGATCCCACCATTAACTGTAACAGTTTCTAAATGCCGTCTTCTCTTTTGTGTAAAAAGTCAAGTACTCTTCTATCTTCCATCAGCATATTATGGTGATGACAGTAATGTGCCACTTCTAGTCTCTGAAATACATCTGAAGTGTTTGGTGCTTGATTTGCAAGAATAAAAGACCCTTTCTTTTCATGTTCATAATGGTTCTTCACAAAAGCCCAGTCCCTCCTTCCGGTCTTCTTCCCCTCACATGCGTCTCTCGCTTCTTACTCCTTCGATTTTTAACCAAACTTCTATATTTCAGGAAAAAGAAAGGGAAAAACTCATTGACCTCTCAGCGTTTGCTACTTGAAGCAGATGGGCTGTGCTGTGTGGAGGTCTACTGGGTGTGGACGGATCTACGGGCTCAACCCCGTAACCCCTGCAGAGTTCTGCCGTGGCAACACTGCTGCTAAAGTTGCAGAGCTCCTGCAGAAAGTCTGGCAAAGCTTTAAAGCAAGAGGAATAAGCGGGGGAACTTGAAGAGCAGGATCAGTCCAGAGGGTCCAAACTTCTGACACATTATCCCAGGTGGGCTTTATTTTATGCCTGTTTTTTTATATCAAATATTGTTTTATCTGTCAATGATGTAATTGCAGCAAGAAAAGAAGAAAAATAATGAAAACATTTTGAAAGAACAGTCATGTGGATAACTTTATTAAATGGTCCATACCTTTTTACAAAGGTCAAAAGGTATTTTCCTATGTTTCCTATTCATCTATAAAATCATGTAAATTAAGTGTAATTAAAAAAAAAAATTTTTTTCAAGGTTCTCCAAATTGTAAGTGTGATATTTTTAAGAAAGCTAGTTAAGGTTTACATAAGCAACTGCATTTTATTTATTTTTTTTTAAGCTGAAAACAGAATATTTCAGCTGATGTACATGGAAGGATTTAAGGCCACAATTTTGAATATTGCCGTTAATAAATATTATACTTTTTGCTTTTCTAAAATGTGTGTATCCTTTGTGCCAATATAAACAAATTAAGATGTGGCAACAACATTCAAAAGTGTTGGATATGGATCAATATAAATTCTAATGTTTTTTTTTTTTTTAAGACGATATCCCAACAGTTTTGGTCAAATAAAGACTGTGGCAAAATTCGTTTTTTATTTCAGTGCTTTTATTGATAAAATGCCTACGCAGTTTGATAAATCACAACAGATGGCATAGATGACCATTAAGGGATCCTTTGAAATGACAACACTGAAAATCCTACATGTTCGTGATCTTTGTGGCCGCAGGCTGCACTTTCTGAAGCAAGCTCAACATGATCCGATCGCCTTGAGTCTCCAGATGTGCAAAAGCTGCAGCAGACATCGCCCTAAAGACCTACAGCTGTAATTAGGAGGTTCTACAAAGTGTTGACTCAGACTGACCGAATACAAATTTTCATTCAAACTAACAGGTATGCAATATTGTTAGTTTGTTGGTGTATCACAAAAAAAAAAAAAAAAAACAATAAATTGAAATTTTCAGGTCAGTGGCAAAATGTGAAATGCTGAAACATGGGGTGTGAATACTTTTGCGATGCACTACAGAAATTAGCGGATTATTTCATTACTCAGAGCTTACGGTTTCTCACGGTTACTTTTTACAGCTCTTAGGTTTTAATCATTGACATTTAGGCAGAAAACTGAAGGAGTGCGTATAACTGTCACCTAATAAATGAAAATCACTTCAGTCTTTCAGTCAATATGACATTTAACTTGCTGACTTGTGTGTGTGGGGGGAGGGGGTGGAAAAAGCCAATTTGGAAAATGAACTGAATATGAACTTCTCAACGTCACATTTATCCCCTCAATTTTTTCTAATAATCTGTCAAAAAGAAACTCGACTCCCTCCAGACCTTGATTAAATCGACACCCTGCACTGGTAATAATTTGCAAGTAGCCTGTAGTTCTTTCTTTCTCTTTCTGACTGTTTATTCAATGTCACATGATGTTCTTATTTTTTTCTTTAATTATGTAAAGCACCTTGAAATGCCTTCCTGCTGAAATGTGCTATACAAATAAAATTAGATAGACAGACAGACAGACAGATGGATAGAGAAACTGGGTGAGGAACAGGTGCGTTAGTGAAATGAAACGCTGCAAGTTAGTGAAACAGCTTTTTTCAAAGCAGAAAAGCAGTTTTAAGCCTCTAAAATACCTCCGTTAGTCTCTCAACTCCCCACAGGGACTCTCAGAAACTCTTACGCACGTTATATTTATCTACTTGTTCCTTTTGCCAAGTCTTAATCTGAAATTTGTAGTCAAAGTTTTATTATCTGTTTGGGCAATGTAATAATATCCATATTATGAGAAAGCTATTTTTTTATAGGGACATTTTGGAGGTATGATTTATAGTTTAATTCAGGTTTGTTTCCTTTTATTCTAAAAAATGTCACATTTCCTTTACATTATTTAACTTTTACACTCTGTTGTGAAACAGGACCAATACAAGCCTCCACTGGGCGAAAAAAATTATTTCACTGTAGATTTAGATTTAATATGGATGGAGTTAAAAATTTGCCTCTCTCTCTGTTCGGTGTAATGAAGGCAGATAAATGACTCAACGAACATCCAATTTCAGCGGCCTATGAAACCGCAATAAAAACGACAACTGCTGGTTTGCCGCTGTTACACATTTTACATGCAACATACACAACAAGCTGGAAGTGATAAATGCACATTGAGAAGAAGGGCTTATTTAAACATTTCAGATCTTTCCTCAGCAGCTGAAAATGTTGAGATTTGTGATTACAGTTGTTGAAATATGGCTTGATGTGAGGCGATGGCAGCCGTTTCGCTCATGTGCAACCGAGATATACAGCTCTCAATAAAAGGCCAAACAGTAACTGACAAAGCAATTTTCCACTCAAGGTCTCCATAATACATTACATGAGCATTAACTGGAACCCATAGATCGTGGTATGAAAACCAAGCTGTATTTCATTGTATGTCTTTTCAACTCAGAAGGCTGTAATTGCGAAATAAAAACCATACTCTAAAAGTCAGGTATGGGATGAGTTTAAAAGGGCAAAAAGCTAAACATTCCTTGCTTTCTGTCAAGGTTGGCTCAGGAGAAAAGTTTCTTTGGTAGAGCCTGCAGTTCTAACGGCGCAGTCAGATTTGTGGTAGGTTTTTGGTTTTCTGCCCTGCTGATGAAGAGCTTTGAATCAGAAATAAATTCAGAAACAGACAACTCTGCTTTTCACAAAAGAGGATTAGAGTCACTGAAAAAAGAAAGAATGTTGACTTTAATCAGCTATGTAAAAAAAAATCCCATAAATCCAACATGTTCCCCAAGAAAATTAGTTCTCGTGTGCATTTCTGTCATCGAAGCTGGTTGCTCCCAGCTGCCCACCTGCCTTAAAGTCAGAAGTCTGAGATTAAACTAATAGGGGGAAAAAAAGTCTGAATTATTTTGGTTTTGTTTATTTCAGTGGCCTTAATCCTCTTCCATAGCTTTAACCTGCAAGAATCTCTAGAAAAAATGACAACAGATGTGCTTGCTCAGACAAGAAAACATGAAAACGTTACGGTAACATCCATCTGCTCTCTTATGCACAGATGAAACCAGCAACCAGTTATAGACACCTAAGTTATCAGGGTTCTCTTATCCAACTTTTAACTGTGGCAGGCCTGTATAACATGAAGGCTTTCGCAGAATCAAAGCAGAACATGATGGGGGGAGGGGGGGAACAAAAGTTTCAAGCTGCATGAGAACTGTGGGTTTTGACAACTTAGCCATAATGAAAGATTCAGATGAGCCTAATCATAACCGAGAAAAAACCAGCAATGTCAGCATAATTAATGTCATCATGCTTTGAAAAGAGCATGAATGGACTATAGTGAACTGAGCATCTGTCAAAAATGTATGGAACATTATTTAGTACAAGGTAGTCCTAATACTGATTCTGTCACATAGTGAAAAAGTAGCAACACAAACCGTTTATCTCAAAGCACTTAATTATTAATGCTCAACCACTGCATTTGGAAGGACATCTATCAGCACTGACCACATGGCGTCTGCTGCTACACTGACCGGATTGTGGTTTATACTAAAAGCAAAAGAGCTAAATTACTGTGAAGACGCAAACCTGTCAGATCTGCGCCAAAAAAGGTTTCACATAAGGGTCCTAAAACCAAATACTCAGAAAGAGGCATGTTAAAAAATAATGTATGAACAATAATCATTATAAGCTTAAAGTTACTGTTATTTCTGACAGCAGCAGACAACTGTCTGTAGCTCTGGTCAAATATTTTAGATTAACTCATGTCATCTATTTTAAGGATCACTTCTTCATTTTAAATGTGTAAAAGTTTAAATTTATTATGAATTTTGACTCACCCACAAAGGGCCTAAACTGTACATTGAGACTCGGCTGATAAATATTTCCAGTTTTTTTTTAGTTTTTTTTTTTTAAGATTTTGTTTTATAACTATTAAAATAAATAGTTATAATAATAGTTTATATATCAAACAGGGAGCTGATTGTTACATATTTCTCTTTCAGATTTTTATTCCAACTGAAAATTAAAAACCCAGAAGAAACTAATGCCAATGTTGAGCATTTCTAAATATCACTTTAAAAATCATGGAAAACCAAATACGAATATATAGAGTGTAACCATTTATCTGCTTATTGTTTTATTACATTTAACAGTCATAATTCTCTTACAAAGACACCTAAAATATGAATTGTAGGTGAGATTTTCCTTCAAAAGCTACAAAAATACTTGAGTAAAGCATGAAACAGGAGAGCTTAATAAAGACTTTTGAACCCTACAACATTTTCTGCCCACCTGCTGACTGTGAGAAATCCATCTTGAATATTGATTTTGTTTACCGTTTGCTGGATCTATAAGCATGTCAATGTTTGATCAAATCATTCGCAGAAGATTTAACCAAACAAAGAAAAAATAAATATAAAACTACAAATGCAGCATCAAGAGGTATATTTACAGCTATTTTAACATTTTTTGGGGGGTTAAAGCAACTAAGAGAAACCGTTTCCACTGCTCTCTTGTAGTTCTGTATAATCTGACTACGGATCTCTAAAATACAGAGTGAAATGTGTCACTTCACGCTTCTGGACATGCAGATCACAGTCTGAACTAGTCTTTATTCTTTTTGGCCTCGTGTTTCAGAGGGACGGGAAAAGCTGAGAACAATATGGCAGAGTCTTTCATCAAACATCTGTCATCTCATCTTCCATCTCGTCCCCTTCTGTTTCGCCCTCTGCTTCGCCCTCCTCCTCCTCCTCAGATGTGACGTCCAGCTCGTCCATCTGGGATGTGCACTTTGAACACGAGCAGACAAACAGGTAGTTTTCCCTGCGAAGAAAAACACTCGGTCAAGATATTGCACCCACGGAAATGGCTGAAGATGCTAACAGACAGACGCCACAGCAAATGAATGCAACTATTTTAGTGAATACTTCCAATAATTTAATCAACTAGCATGATGGAAACACTCACCGAGGGTGGAAATGCACTTTATTAAAACTTAAATAAGCAGGTTGCGTTAAAACTTCAGGTGTTATTGAGACTGAATGTAATTTGAAGATGGATTGACATCATGCTGATCAATGAGCAGCAGCTATGCCGTTTCTGCCTCAGGACTGCCCATCAGTGCCTGCTGTTTTTTTTTTTTTTTTTTTTTTTTTTTTTTATTGATCCACATTTAATCCATAAGAGTGTGACCTGCCTTTAAATGATTTATCCTACAGATTACGTGTGTTTACCTCAGAATCTTGTGCCTGCTGTGTCGGCTCCTGTCCCGTTGACAGAAATCCAAATAACTGATGCAGATCTCCTGAAAACAGAAGACAACATTGAACTGAGGACCCCAGAGCAGAAACCGCGCCCTCGATAAAGAAAAAAAAAAAAAAAAAAACACAAGCTTGAGGTTTCCTGCACATTTTTTCCCCACGTAAAAATTTCAACTGGATGAACGGAAAGGAATAAATGAGTGATGAGCAAACGGATGGATGCAAGGAAAAGTCAATGGACTGATAGACGTAGAAGACAGATGGATGCATGGATAATTGGATGAACAGATATATGTTCGTCTCATCAGAACTGCTGATGATGTTTACTTCGTCCCACAACAGACTGAGAATCCAAAACGTTGCCGGAAGACTTAAAAAGAAAAAAAAAAAAAGTTTTTAGTATTCTTGTGTTCACTTTTTCTTCGATACGATTTTGTGGTTCTACAAAGACTGACATGTTGTTTTCATTCACTGAGCCATTTGTTCCCCTTTTTTCTCCCCCTGCCACTTTCCTTTTGTTCCTTTAAACTTGCTAAGATGAAGGAATAAACAGAGAAAATGGACAGAGCAGACTAAATTATGAACAACATCCTATAATTAAAGCCATGTATTTTGACACAGTCAGATGTTCTTTCAAATCTACACCGTCCTAAATGTTCCCAGATTGCGTGGGAACCCCTGAAAAGTTGGACTATTTTTCACCAAGAAGAAAAAGAAAATAATATGTTCCTCGCCTGTCTGTGCACAATGCAGCAGTAAGTTAAATCCCCCTGTTTCTTCGTATTTTCCCCCACATCCACAGGAGAGATTTGCTGTGAAACTAGCACAGCTTCTGTGACATTACTGTGCCATGCAGATGCAAGCCTTCTCAATCTTTCTGACAGCTTGACAAACCCACTCCGATTCTGGACATCTCAGCCTTCTAATACCGTCTGACAGGGGAGAACACCAAGCTAGACTATAAAGGGATGTTCTGTCCCGTCTTTGGCGCACTAAAATACATCACTGTGAATCCAGCAGTGTCAGCTGACCTCTCCTGCGCTGATGTCACTCAGGGCATTGAGGTGAAGCAGGAAATTGTTGTCGGGGAAGGACGCTTCCGCGTTTGGGATGCAGCTGTGGTTACCTGCGAGATTCAAACGTGGAAATCTTTCTGTTTTAATCTACTCTTAGAACTGGAACCTTTTTGTTGGAGATAAAACAAAGAACACCGCCGACACTTACAGGAGCTTTGCAGCAGGTAAAGTCCAGATCCCTCGCAGTTCAGAAACTCTCCCATCGCTGCACAGAAACACACAAGTTATATTCATTGGCTTCGACTTTCTGTTGGATGAATGCACTGCTGTTCCTGCAATACAGACTAGAACAAGCTCTCATTCAGACAATATGACAGCTGCAAATCTCCTCAGCAGAGAATAAATCTATTTACTTCAGAAATTACTGCAGTACTGAGATAAAACAGTGACCTTTGTCGATGTCCTTGTATAACTGGTCAATAAAAGAGTCGAGTTGCTCCCTCTGCTGGTCGGGAAGCTCCAGTGCATCACAGGCATGAACCCACTGACTCAGAGAGCTGTGTTAGACACAAAATGACATTCAAACAGAGATCCGGAAGCGAGCATGTGGATAGTTAAAGGCAGGAGCAGAGGAAGGGCTCACCTGGTGCCGATGCCCTGGCCGTTTGTTCCCACCAACGCAAACAGAGAGCGGAAACCCTCAGGAACAAACCACTGCAACACAGATACACATCTACTGCTTTCAATCAGATTACAAATAAACGCTTGGTTGAATAAGAGTTGCATGGTGAGTTATTTTGCAATATTTTTTATGTAAGAGAAACAACATTTAAAAAGACATACTGATTCCAACACTGAGACTAAAATGAGCAGAAAAAAACTGGAAAAGTAATCCAATGTTAACTTTTTTAATCAGAATAAAATCTACAATTGTTAACAAATCAGGAAAAAACAGCAACTTATTAAGCCCTTTAGAAACACACGTACTTAAACACCATCCTCCTTAAAATGCTGCATGCATGGGCTAAAAGCAGTGAGCTTAAAACATGCTGAACTATACATGTAGCTCTAATAAAAACTTCCCATATTCTACTTGTAAAGTCTGAAAACTATTTATTTGGATCATTCTTTCTTTAATGATGAAAAGTTTCATACAAATAACTTCACAACCAAGTTGTGGATTTTTGCTTCACAGTTCTAAAACAATGCATTCACAGCCACAGTTAGATAAACATCCCTTAGTAAATTTGTGCAAACCAGCAAAGACCTGGGCTTTCATTTGTTTTCGGCATACAAATATTTATATAAATAAATGTATGAAAGATAAAAACTGTACTGTTTGTCACCGAGTTGCTGAACTCTGAATGTTAAGTGTTTGAAGTGACAGCTAGTAGAAGAAGAAACCTGTGATTGTTTTTTGTTCTGAAACTTCTCAGGTCCAGAGAAAAGGTGGAACTTAGTAATCTGAAGGGATCCGCAGTAAGTAAAAAGTTAGGAAAGAGGGTTTGCGTGAAACTCTGACAAAGTCCACCACCATCTCCACATTCTTACACAGGTCCAGGTCTGCGGGGGTTTGAATACTTCCTGTCCTGGATCAACCAAGTGATGGCGACGTCGTTGGTAGTTTCACAGGTGTTTGTTTCAAGAGGGAAGAAAACACATCTCTGGTGTTTGCCAGCTGTGTGAAAAGACACTCCCCCGTTTCACCAGCTGCTGGTAATCCACGAGTTTATTATAGTGACTGGTTTCCTGCCTCAGCTTTAAAGCGTAGGCCATTAATTTTCAATAGGATTAAGGTCCTGGCTTTGGTAATCCTGTTCACAAATCATATGTCAGCCTGCTTAATCCTTCCCAGAACCAGTTTTAATGCGTGAATAAGATCATTGTTTGCAGGAACTCCCACTTCCCTTCAAGTTAAAACCAACCATGAGAGGCCTTCTAATCCAGTCCTCAAGGGCCGGCAACCTGCAACGTTTACATGTGTCTCTGCTTCAACACACCTCAGTCAAATAATGAGATCATTAGCAGGACTGAAAAACTGATGAGGTAATTCTGAAAACAGATTCAGGTGGTTTTGAAAACCTCTTATCCAGGTGTTGATTTAAGGTTATCACCCTACTTTATCATTCCACATAGTTTGTGCAGTGGCAGCAAAGCAATCCCACAGTATGATGCTGCCACCACCTTGACATCTGGTACAGTGTTGTGAGGGTTGAAATCTCAAACTGCTCAATCTTTGTCTCATCTGATCACAAAACGTTTCTTCAGACAGAATTCAGCTCAACCACATGGCAGCTGAGCATTTCATTTGAGCTTTATGGTGACAATTTTATAGAAAACATTTGTTAAAGGATATGAAAAATTGCCAAGGGATACTTAACTGAATATTATTGGAGGTTTAATGTACATATTTGATGATGAATGGGTTTGAAAAAAAATCTTCAACATACATTTTTATTTGATGATTCCACCTTGAAAAGAAAAAAAACTGTTCAGCGTCCTTATTTCATGCTGATTATTAGTGTACGTAAACTTCTGACAAGCTCTGAAAAACCCAAACAAATTCTTGCTTTTTTGTAATGTTTTGCACAATTTTTTTGTGCTTATAAGAAATGAATGATTGCCAGACTGAAAAGAAAAGGATGTGAGGAATACTGACCCGACTGAGATGCTCGTCATAAAGTGCTTCCTTAAAAAGGCTGTGCAACGAGCCCAGCTGCCCCTGCAAACACAACGGGACAGAAAAATTAGATCCCACTGAACAAACACCTTTTCATAAAGCAAACGCAGCCACAGCGGGAGGTTCAAGTCAAAGCGCTCTGCTGCTTTGCCCGCTGAGCTGTGAAGAACTGTGATGTTCTTTTTGAACTGTCAGAGTTAAAATAATTCACACACACACGCACACACACACACATTGTGACCTGAGGTTTCCAAAAGGAAGCCAACTCACCCTGAACTGCTCTCCCAGCAGCTTATGGGCGATCTCCTCCTCCTCGTTCGCCGCCCGGCTGCAGAAGTGAGAAAACAGCTTCTGCCAGTGTGCTTTATCTTTGGCCTGGAATACATTCACATCATGGGGTCTATTAGTTACAATGGTAAACAGCAGCTTAATTCATGTCTAATAAAAGAAAAAAAAAAAAAAGCTCAAACTGAAAATTAATTTTGCTTAAGTTAATATGTTGATTAAACTTTAATTTTGTAACCTGCCTGGCTGATTTCAAACATTTTATGAAGCAACTTTCTAATTAAGGCCATCTGTATCAATCTTAAAACTCATTTCGTGGCTGATTTAACAATAAGGTTTGAATTATGAAACAATGCAGGGTGAAAATCTAATTACATCCACAGAAGGTACATTTTGTATTGCCGCATCTGATACTTGTCAAGTTAATTTTAACAGATTTCTGCAAGATTTTGGTTTCAGATCAACACATGTGAGTCATTAGAGACTCACCTGTTTGACAACAGCCACCATTTTGGCCATCAGCATGATGCTGGACGTCTCTGGGGGATAATGCACGCTCCTAAAAGCAAACAATGCCTTTTAATTACTAGCCAACAAACATGTCTGAATGCAATCAGGACACAAGAGGTGATAAAATGGCGAGTTAAAGTCTGCGTCACCTCCATGCATCTTTAAGCTTGTTGATGGGATGGTCTGGATCTTCCTCAGAGGGACCCAGACACAGAACCCGATGGTACTGATCTGCAGCTGCCTGCCGACACTCACTGCTGCAGTACATCACCTGCAGAGCAGCAGTATAAAAAAAAACAAAAAAAACAAAAAGTGATGAAAACAGTTTTGCACCACCTGGCAACAATGTAATCAAGAAAGCGATTGTAAAGTGTATTGGTCTCATCGTCTCCCAGGCTGAAAATACAAGTACAAGATATTCAAGCATGCAAAGGGAAGTGAGTTTTAAGTCCATCTAAAAAATTCTTAGGTAACCAAACTTTATTTTTAGCTCAATGAAATATTTGCAAAGGGTGAAATTTATCTAATGTCAGAAAATACTGAAACATTTCTGGAACATCAGCTATTCCTCCACTTGTATAAAAAGATATGTGGAGGGGTTTTTTTGGTTAAGAAAAATGTAGAAATGAGAAATGTGCAATCTAGCAACTGACCAGCAGGGGGCAAGTAATTTGATTGCAACAGAAAAATTGTTTTTACTGAATATTAAAAAGATGTTATCTTTATGTCCAAATAGCATCCTAACTTTTTAGTTTGATCAACTCATTACACTCCAGAGTTAAATTATCAAGATGTTGATGATAAAATATTTAACTCCAAGCTTTAGATCCTGAGAAATTAATAAAATAAATTGTAGATCTGTCTCAGTTACCTTTATGTTTTGTTTTGTTTTTTTTATTTTTTTTTCACTTTGACTCCCATGTAATACTCATGAATTTAAAACTGCTATACAGTCAACTCTAACTGTAAATCTGTAAATTTGCATAAATGAATCATTAAATTTATAAAATTATGAAATTGTAGTACATACTTTTCAAATAAACACTTCCTTCCATTCAACTGATGAAGATGCTTAACCTCACCAATTTGCTACCATATTTTATACTTACATGTTACCATTTTTTCCCCTCCTGCTTTTATTTTGTAGTGATTTATGGAGACTGTGCCTTATCAGCTAATTTTCTTTGTAGTGGAGCATTCTTAATGAACTAACTATTTGTAAAGTAGAAGCATTTAGATGAGATTGATTAAAACCTAAAGTGTCAGAAACTAGCATGTAGCTTCTTTTTGTACCGATAAAAAGCCAAAAATGCAATATTGCAAAAATAGCAAAGCACTGAAGCTTGTGAGTGGACCTACCTGGCACTGAGGGCAGGCTTGATGGAGCTCAGGCCGGACGCGGCAGAGCTCAGGATGGGGAAGGCTGAGGGCGGGATTGCAGCAGAGTCTCCGGGCATTTTCTTCTGCAGTCTCCAGAGCGCGTAAGCAGTACTCACAGGCTGGGAAAAGGCAAAAAACAGAAGGGAAACTATGAGCTTTTAAAATATTTAAGTTTAATTTTATACAAAACTTCCACAAAAAATTCAGACCTACTTTAATTTGTTTGTTTTTTTTTAAAAGGTTTTACGTTTGAGAACTTCACTACAATGAACAGCACTTTATACCTTTATATTTATACAAGGAATTCCACAGGAACTGCGAAGAAACCAGAGGCCGCTCAATCAAAATGGTTTCTCCCTTCTTGATGCTTCTTTTCGCAAAGAGACCCTTACCCTGCAAACATTCAAACAAGAAGCTTGAGGAAAAAAAGGAATGTACCAAAATTGAATAAAGCAAAATACACTGCAGCCCTTACTGCAATGATTTAGTTAGGATAGATAAAAAATGGTAATAAAAAATAAAACAAATGAGACCAAAATGCCACCAAGTTAGGACCAAGTTATGCCTGCAATGTTTAATAAGCTGTAATTATTTCCAAATTAATTAAATAACTAAACAGTTTGAACTTCATGACATCATACCTATTTCAGTTTAATTATAAGACACGATGTTGGTGATTTAACTAGAAACAAAGAAGATATAATGCTCCAGCTGTTAACCTCTGTACTGCTACACTAAAGGTCTTAGTGAATCGTAGGAGGAAAAACAAATAAAAACCAATGAATTTGCATTATATGCAACAATATCCAACAATATAGATAACATTTTAAGCTAAAGTGTGATATCGCTGCCTTCTTACTGTATTTTCTGTACACTGAGGTTCAGTGTATAATGTCATGTCATGCAGCAGTGAGCTGCAGCCGACATGCGGCTAGCAGCACAGCTCCTCTGAGGGGCCACCAAGCCACAGAACAACTTCAGTCTGTTTAAATGTGACAAAGCAGGAAAGTCTCACCTTTATGTTGTCTATAAACTGGACTTCCACGGTGCTGGTGACTTTAAACGGGTCCACACACAGGGAAAACATGTCATCCACGGGAGCAGCCATGTTTGACAACAGATTTGCCCTTTCAACCCTTTAAGATAACCATGTAGAAAAGGAGACAGCGCCTCCTGCTGGTGGGATGATGAGTAGCACATTTTCTTTCTTTTTCTTCCTTTTCTTCTTTCTTTATTGGATTCTTTCTTCCTTCCTTTATTTCTTTTTTACTTATAAATCTAAACTGAAATTATAAAACTTCTATAAGCTGTCAAACATGTCATATGAGTCATTCAGATATAAAATAGCCGCTAAACTCAAAGGATAAAAGAAGAATGTATGTGAACTCCTTCGACATTCAGATACAATGACATTAAAGACATTAAGAAACGGGATAACTTGAATACAATTTTTGAGTAAGTTGAACAAAAAAGTAAAACAAAAACATAAAAGCTGCTGCCCAAGAGCACACTCCTTACCAACTGACTCACAGATATATAACGTCAAATAATACAAACACAGATAAACATTTTTGACAAGCAAACATTTAATAAGAATGAATTTATAAACAATACATTTTATCTCATATATGTTACACATACATTTAAAATAATGTACAGAAAAGAAGTCTAATGTAATTGCAGTTAAAGTTGAATAACAGTCATGAGTGTAAAAATATTAAGACAAAAACTTCATACAATGTCAGAAATTGTGAATGCTAATTCACAATACGTGGGTTAAAAAAGGTGCTCTGTTAATATGAATCAGTTTATAAATCAGTAAATATCTGCAGCAGAGGTTCATTAAGCCCCAGTAAACAGGGAACAATGTGACGGCTAAAACAAATCCAAACTGGTCTTGTAATATGTGACCAGTTTAGATTTTTACAGACTGCTCCAACATATAGATGTACAACACAAAGTCTGACACATTTCAATGGTTTTAGATGGTACCCTTCAGAAACTACTGTTTTATATCACAACTTTAGCTTATGTTACAACAGCACAGCCTTGTGACTGAATAAAGGCAGTCACGGTACCATTCACTTTTATTAGCACAAATAGCTTAGATCAACAAAATATTTTATTTCAACATATCTACAATTAGTAAAGATCAATTAACTCCAAATGTGTGCTTTGGACAAACAAGCCAAACACTAAATTTGATTTTGTATGCTTGTGACAATAAAACACTTTAAGTTAAGAATTATTTTATTATCTTTGTGTATTTTGAACTAATTAGAAATAACTGATATATTTCTGTATGGTTACAAATAAACTAAATTTCTTTGTACATTTTTCTGTCCCTTTCTTCCAAGTATGCCTCTAAAAAAGAAATATGTTTTAATTTCTCTACCCTCACGCCATAGACAAAATGACAATGTATGAGGGTAAAGGGATGAAATTAAATCAGCATAAAACTGTGTTTTTGGCAAAAAAAACCCTACATGTAGGACTAGTACAAAAAAAACAGTGGAGGTCAAATCTATAAATCATGTCTACAGGTAGCAATGATGGAGGAGGATCTACAATGCTGTGATCCTGTTTTAAATAAATACCTGTTGGACTCTACGACTGAACATGAAATGGGTCACCGATGAGGTCTTCCTGTCCTATTTGCCAAAACAGGTTGTTCAAAGTATTGACAGCAGGGAAGAAGTAGGAGGAGAAAATAAATTATTGAAAGAATAACTGTAGCAAATTAAAAGGTTGGAACATTTCTTAGTGTTAACATATGCTGCTGCAATAAAAGAGATTTAATCTGAGGCATTTACACATTTCTACCAGGATGCCTATGAATGTGCAGTGTGCTGTCTATTAAGGGTATTTTTAGAGGTTCCTTCAGTAATATTAATGCACAGGGAAGAATCCTCACACTGTGCAGCTGCCCTCTTCTCTACAAAAACTCAATAACCTCTTTCATCCTGCTGCTTCCATCCCAACTCGCAGACGTTCCTTCTGTTGCTTCACAGGCAGCTGTTTGCTGTGAAAATCCGACAGAAACACAAACATAACACCAGCTGCCAGAGCTCAAAACTTCGGGACAAAAAGATATGAAGAAACGTGAGAAAAACAGAATACATATCTGACTCAAAAACAGTCCAGGAAAGATGTGTTTAAACGATCTTATTATCAGAATTTAAAGGATCACTATTTAGGTTGATTGTGCTCCAGAAACTCCAGAAAACAATACTCTGTAAATAATCAGAAACACATTATTGATAAAAAAATAAAAGAGGTGTTATAGTAAAAATTGAGAGTTCTTGGACAGCTGTAGTGAAGGCAACAATCTCTGGGATGTTCAGAGGATTCACCGTGGCTCAGTGAATGCAGCATGAGAACAGGTCTAGGAATGTTGGGTAAATACAACTCTAATAATAATAATTACGTGTAAGATACCCCAAAAACCCTGCAGCAGGGTCGCAGTTACAGTCATTCATAAAGCAGCCTCAGTTTGGAGCTCGTGTCCCATCTTCATCATAAACCTTTGTTGTAGGTCAACACTTTGCAATCCGTTGCCATGGCAATCTCCGGCTCAAGGCGAGATACCTCAATCTGCCAAAAGAAAAAAAAAAAAAAGACAAGAAAAAAAATGATACTGAATTGATTAAGCTCTGGGTTTCACCTTGAAAGTCATTTTTAGAGAGCTGAGTGGAGAACAAAAGCCTGCAGGGGCTGTGGGAGCTAAGTGGAGTATGTTTAATGTGAATATCTTCCCAGCTGCTCCATGAGCCATCTGGCCTTGAGAGCAGCTGAACGCGCTGTACCTGAGACATCTGAGGGAAGAGGCTGATGGCCACGGGCAGCGAGAGGCCGAACGTAACCAGGCACACAACGCTGTGGATGGGCAGCAGAAGTCTGCAGTTTCTCTGCAGGAATCGCAGCCTGTGTGAGTCAGGACAAGGATAAAAAGGGAACGTGAGCCTGCGGCGTGGATTGATCCAGGCTGACTACTGCAACGCCTGGAGTTATTTTGGGATTGTTTGCAGATCCGGGGGAAGCTGTTTCACACAATTAGAGGGTGGGAAATTCAGAAGGATGGAGCTTAATTAACCAGATGGCACATTTCTTCTGTTATTTAAATTTTAAATAAAACTCCTAAGTTTATTTTTCCCCCTTTTTGCGTTTCTGTCTTCTTCTGTTAAATTCCCCCCCACCGCCCCCACTGTAGCAACCTCAGGGCACAACATATGTTGGCTCCCATTCGGTACATGCACAATTATATGTACTAGATTCAAACCTTCTGATAAGAGAGTCTAACAAAGGAAGATATCTGTAACATAACATAAATATAAGAGTAAAATTAAAACAATTCACAGAGTTTTTAAATGGTGTTAAACTAAAGCTGATGAATTTGAAGGTCCATTTGATTCAGCGGCTCTAAAAATGTGTAGCTGCAGACCCTGTTAAAATGTCAGGTGTGATGTGAAAAGTCAGACAATAATAAATTATTGCAAATATCCAAGGACAAATAAGGACATTCGTGCCTGGAGTCGTCTTCAGATGTCACCCCACAATTTTTCTTGCAAATTTAGCACCAGACTTTAGTCAGGCTATTTCAAAACTCTGATTATCTTCTCCTGAAGTCATTTTTTTCTGTTGGCTTTCATGTATTCGGTGACTCAATTATTAAAATCTAATGAATAAAAATAGAGCAATAAAATATTCAACACAAGGGAAATCTTGTATTAATGTTAAACGAACATGAAATAAACATAAATCATCCTGCATTTAAAAAGTGAGCCTTTGATGCAGGTGAATTATTTATTTTTCTGTTCTTAACTTTTTTTTCTTTTCTTTGTAAAGCAGCTTCTACTACGGGTTTATACAGCGTCCTCCACATTTATCGGCAAAAGGAGTAAAAATGTGAACAGCGGCTTTAAAGTAAATTTAAAAAAGTATTTTTCTTGAAAACCTCCCAGCAAAAGCTGTTGGCATGTAAATAGATTATAGCGGTCGTTATAGAGACTTGGTGAGCAAAGATTATCCTCCTTGACAAGAATACAACATATTAGTTGTTTTATTTGATTTCTCAAATGCAGTGATTGTTTTTGGGTTGTTTTTTTTTTCTTATTTTTCACCTGTGTGTTTCTGCACAAACCTTTCGAGGTAGGACATGATGATGGGCGGCAGCACGAAAATTGGCATAGGAAGGACCACACGTGTGAAGGCGGTCTCCATTATTGCCTGGGAATAAACAACAAAGATCGTGGACAGGTGATTAAATCTGATGCTGAGAGAGTCGAGCGAAGCAGGAAATGAGAAGTTACCAGTTAGCCACCATGATATTAAGCATTAAATTCACAGTCAAACAACATGAAAAAAAAAAAAGAAGCTTACATGTCGAGCAGCGATTTTGGAGGATCCCACCACGCTGCCGTTGTTGTCCAGAACGTCGATACCTTCAGACAGCTCGCTGTGTCTCATCAGGGCTACGTTACAGATGTTTGCACTTGCTAAAAAGGAACAAATGAGGCATTACAAACTATAAAACACCAACAAGAATACAAGAAAATTTTTCTTAAAAAAAAAACAGTAGGATTTTAAACTAGGTACACTATGACCGTCATAGTAATTTGGATAATAAAGAGAATGTATCTTCTATGAGTTTGCAGCTCTAACCAGCAGAGGGACACATAATAAAAGTCTCATTATGATGGAGGGTCTTTTGAAAACCCACCTACAGCTGGGAAGGGGACAAATCTCTGGATGATCATTCTGGTGCCAGGGCTCAGCTTGTTGGCCTTCTGAATCAGCACATTCAGTCCCAGCTTTAAAGAAAAAAATCCAAATTAGAAAAAGTAAAAAGCTGCAACAGATGTAGTTGTATTAAACTAAATCTTGTGTTTTGTTTTGTTTTGTTTTGTTTTTCAGCGTGCTGAATCTAATTCATTTTAACTTAAAAACTGCAATTAGTAATATACCTAGATTTCTAAGAATTACAGAATATTACAAGTAATGACATCAGCTTCGGTGAAGAAGAAAGCTAAATTACTGCAATAGAGACAGCACTGGTCACAGCTCCGACATAGCCTTCAAGAAACTTAGATGTAGGAGTGGGCTGCAGAGAAAAAAAAAAAAAAAGAAAGAAAGCCATCAGTTTTTATTTATTCAATTTCTACAAAAAAAACAGGAATCTGAAGTTGTTTTTACCTTTGTGGCATTCCGGTTGGCATAGTTCACGCAGGCATTGTGACTCTGGTTCAACCACTGAAAGAAAACACAAAATACAAAACACAAATGATCCATAATCTATGAGGAAGGAGCGAGAAAATAGTTAAGTCACTCAGCGTGGCAAAGCTGACCAGATTATCAAAATGGATAATAGATGCTGTGATATGTTGGTGCTAAAAAGTATGGCTTTTCTGCCTTTAAGTATTTCCTATAAATATGCATAAATATGATGCAACCGATGTAATATTGTGACTCAGATTTTAACAAGAAGATTATATAAATCTATATATGCAACAAGCATTGTGATACTTGCCTTGAGCAGATGAGTTCTGTTTGAATTTAAAGATTAAAAATGTAATTGTTTTTACAGTGATGCTGGCACCATGTTTTATTTTAATCAACATGTTACCTGAATACAAATTGAATCAAATTGTATTTGTGTTGTAATTGGAGTTTATTTCACCGTACAGATCCTTGCAAAGGTAATTCTACTTTTTGAACTTTCTATCTCCTCCCCGTTGCATCTCTTCATACAAACTTTATTGTATTTTACTGAGATTTTATATGACGGATCAAAACAAGGCAGTGCATTATTGCAGACCAGAAAAAAAAAATATTCATGGTTTTCACTCTTTTACAAATAAAAATCTGAAAACATCAAATTACATTCAGCCCTCTTTCGTTAGTGTTTTGTAAAAACACATTAGATGCAGTTACAGCTGCAATTAAATATATGTCTCTACCACCTATGGAGATCTGGAGACTAAAACTTTTGTTTATTCCAATCTCAGTTTCAATAGAGATGATCCCTGCTAGTTTTCCGCCTCAAAGATTTGAATGCAGGACAAGACGTTTGGTTTTGATCAGGGCACCTTCTCTCACCACCTCTCCAAATTGTGAAAAATCATATTTATACACAAATATAAATGACTGTAAAGGTTTTGGATACTTTGAAGCACCACAGTGGTTGGTTATTTCCAGTACCTGCCAGATAATGGTAGACATCACAGTCTGATTTGGGAGGAGAAGGCCAATGACCTAAATGAAACCAGGAAATAAGAGCTTATTTTTGAACAAAATAAGTCCAAAGTTTCATTTTTTTTTTGTCCTCAAACACGCTTACATTCAAAATGTATGGGTTGTTTGTTTGACTTACAATTGGTGTTCCGAATGGCACATAACCTGCATAGTGGAAACATGATTTCAGCATAAGAGCGATGGGAAAAAATGATTCGGTTTGAGGAAATCTGGACAAAGATCTTCATCTGAGGACATACCTGACATTCGAAATGGCATGAAGATCTTCTCTCCTGTGTCAGGGTGAATGATGGCCTGTGACACAAAGCATGAGAGCTTCCTCATGCTGCCACCAGCTCAGGGATGGATGGATGAAAGTGGGGTTAAGATGAAGAAACACAGTCTTACCTGTTTAATCTTCTGGGCTTCCCACAACTACACAGCAAAACCAGAATGTCATTAAAGGAGGAATGTCATCTTTGTCTTCCATTTTCACGTTTTGCACCATAAGTTGCATCATATTTTATGATGCAATCGACTATGTAAATTAATTATTCAAGAAGATGCTTTAAAAAAAAAACTCTCACAGTCTTCATTTTTAGTTTTTAAATAAAGGAACCAATTAGGAATTTTGCATTGTGTGTTTTATTTAATTCATCAGCTCTGAATCTTTCAGAAAAGGGAAATGATTCCCTTTTGGAATTGGAACAATTACTTATATTGTTCCAAGCCTTCTGAACATATTTTGAAACACGGTTTGCATCAACTGTGGCAAACGCTCACCTGATCTGCAGACACTCCAGGAGGAAGTGTGTCGTGTTTGTAGTCGTCAAGGAGTTTGATGCATTCTTTTAACTTTTTCTGAAAAAAAAAAAAAAATTAAATAAAATAAGTCATAAACACACAAACCTGTTACTTGATTAGGTACACTGGTATAATTGTTTGTCAGCATGAATAGAGAATCAACCTGCATCCCCATTATTTTTGCATCAGAATGGGGACACAAAAAGACCATTATCTGCTACTATTCAATTACGAAAAGGGAACCCAAATGTCCAATGTTACTGGAGACCAAATCTGTCATTTTATTCAGATAACAGATTGTTTCAATAAAAGGGAATAACATAGAACTCTGCACACAAAAGATATGCCAAGCATATAAATAGTTGCAAAACAAGCACTTTAACAGGAAGCGTTACCTCTGAGACAAACAGGGTGCTGGGATCAATGATGTCAACAAAGTGTCTCAGACGTCCAAAGAACGAACTCTGGGAACACATCATACCATACATAGGTCAATTTTAGTCTCTTTTAAAAGAAAACATAAATGAATATCTTTAGGAGATTTTATGTTTGGAAATATTTGTCTAAGCTAAAAGTCTAAAAGTCCAAACAATGACACAAATGTTAAGTTATTGCACAGCTTTTTGTGCAAATGTTTCTGCAATGTCCTACAGGAAACCTCGTACGGTTGTGAGACTAAAGTTGTTTTGATGAAAAGCTCAACGCCCGAGCAATTTAATTAAAATCATCATGCGAAATATCTGGAAGATTAACAATATTTTCAAAACACTTGAAAAACATTCTGTAATGGAGAAGAGAAGACACTATTGTCTCAAAACAACCCCATCCAAGTAAACACATTACAGTATAAATTGTCTGTTGTTGACAATTATTGCACTAAGGATGAAGTAAAAACAACTTCCCATTATTCAGTATCAAAAAGTAAATGTAATAAATCTGAAAGCTGGGCTGTCTTGTTAAAATCACATTGTGTTCTTCATTGAAATGATATACACACACTTCATAAATTAGATACTCTCGGTGCCCATTGGCTAAATACTGAAACTCATCCTAATAACTATTAGTATTAATCTTTGGGGAAAGCAGGAAGAAAATATAACAGCACACTTTAGTGGAAGGCTCTAAACTGCGGTGGTCAAGCATTCTGTTTTTCTCCGTCTGCGTCAGCATGCCAATTGCTGAGTTTGTGTGCCAGCTCTTTGAAAAGACCCACTAACAGTTTGTGCCAAGAGCCTCTTTGGCAACCTCAGTGGACAAAAACAAGGCAACAAGATTCAGTCAGATTCCCTCTGAGATATTTATTAGTTATGAAGAGCAGAAAACACAGCGGAAACACAGTGTCTTTTTATAACTAACTCCTTAGCAGCATATCCTAATTGAAATGACTGGAACATTATTTCAGTCTTCACTATAGACCATCATTCCCTGCTCTGGGTTTTCTATCACTGCCTTTCTGTCACTGCACATCTCCTGTTCTGACAGGCCATATGTGCTGCAGTGCTGTTTTGTAAGAGAGGTGGAGAGAGCGCGGAGCCATGTGAGGAGCCGGCTTTAATTATGCATGAGCTTCAGCTCCCATGAGAGAACACAACTAGGCTAGCAAAGATGGAATCCGGCTCGAAGCGCAGACCGAAAATTCTTTTAAAAAAGCAAGATTTATGCTGATTCAAGAGCTGGCCTGATTTCCTGCGCTTTGATGTGAGACCCAAGAAGCGTTACAGCAACTTTATCAAGGTGTTATAAACTGAAGGTGGATGATTAAAGCGGTCTGGTCTTGATGTTCTTCAACCGGTTTTGAACAAAGAAATGCACACAGGAGCAGGAAGAAGCACAAAAGCAGTGAACCGTGAAAGAAATAACATCGTTGTGATCCATAGATAAATTTATGATCAATGAACTAAGTGTAGATAAGTGAACACAGACCAGCTCTTATAAATATGACCTAAACATCCTGATTAAAACAGGATAATTAGTGAGAAACCAGAGAGATTCTAGAGCTATTTTGTGTTACTTTATGTTTCTTTTGTGTCGAGTGTTAATTTTTGCATCCCATTACAGCAATTTTGCAAACCTTAGTGATCAGTTTGTTGCAACTCGTTCAAAATAAAACTTCAGTGTTTTGGGCTAGATTATTTGATCAAAATGTTGCAGAAATATGAAAAAAAAACATCTGGTGCAATGAATAAATCAAGCACAAATATGTGTCTGCATTTATGTTATCTTATAAGAGTAGCATTGAGTGTAAAACTCTGGCAATCGGATGGAGCCTTAAATCTAATACGCAACCCAATGCTGCATCCACACAGCCTTAGCAATTATGATAAGGTAAGAATTTATCGATACATATCAAAATTACTGATATACAATTGCAAATTGATATGTTATAAACAGAAAAAAGAACTGATCTCAAGAATGAGCCAAGAGGAATGCCTCTTTAATATCTCCACCTGTAAAGGTATAAGCCTGTAGTTATGAAACAGACAATGTTTTCCCATTAATCAATTGTGGCCACTGAGTTTTGTTCAATTAAGCCTTAAATAAGTACAATTGTAAATGCCACTTTAAACTTTCACATAGGTAAGATCTTTACCAAAATGGCATTGCAGAAGTTTTGTGGATAAACGTGCTAGTTATATAATGTAAACATGGCCTTAGATATCAATTTACTCAATTTTGCATTATGCATTCCCATGTGTTAAATGATTTGCTTAAAGTTGCTGTTTTACGAATTGCTCTGACGCTTCTAAGATTAATAAGCAACCTGAGTTGGCGTGAAGGTCGCATTATTAGTGATGACCAACATAAAATCATTTCATAACAGTAAATTATCATGAAGCTTCAGGTCAGCAGGTGCATGCAGATGACTTTCGGTTAACACAGAAACTTAAGTTTGAACTGGTCTGGACTTATTTTGAAAATCTTGCAGAAATTAGGAGAAAGTCACCGATTTGTGCGTTTTCAAATGAAACACAAGCACACCCTCTGCATTGTGATGCCTGATAGAATAAGACAATAGAGCAATAATTCCCCTTTAGCGCAACAAATCTGATCGCATTCAGAAGTTTCAGAGTTTTTTGCATGAATACAATCACTAATGCACGTCGGCGGCAACTTTTGCAGCGAAGAGTCAACATCTAAAGCGAAGCGATGAGGGCGGAGGAACAGGATGTTGTTGTTTTTTTTGTTTTTTTTCTCATCCGAAAGCCTTAAAAAAACAAAATGTCAAGAAACCGGGTGGTTACCGGAGGACACGGAGCTCCTACCTGATCGTAGCGGGGTCTCCCGAGCTGGAAAGCGGGACACGCTGCAGATTCCGCCATGACACCAAACTCTTTTTATTTATTCACGAACTGAATCATTAGAAGGGATTTTTCACAGTCGAGCGAACTACAGTCAGTGTGTGTGAGCAACTCGGGCGAAGCGATGCGCCCCTACGCCAGCCGGGAGTTGTAGTTTTTTCCTTTGCCTTAACACTGGCAAAGTTGATGCGCATGACTACACATCCCAAATAATCGATAAGCTGAAAGTCATTGCATAACTGTTCGGATTGATCTTGGGAGAGATAACGACTGATGCGCCCGTATAGGTGTCAGGTTGGTCCTATGATTACTGTGTGAGGAGGCGTGGTCTCACGGAGAAGCGATAATTAGACCTGGACTCCATTCAGTGATATGAATCACCACGATTTTCATTTTCATTCAGTTTAATGTCAGCCCAATCGCAGAGTTGATTGACTAATCATACTAAATTATGTTGGACAGATAAAAATATAATACCACTTGAATGGTGTCATGTTACAAAATCCGACCTGATTGTAGTAGTAAAATGGGGGGGGGGAACAAAACAAAACATGACTTTAAAGGTTTAATACAAATAAAATCTGAAAAGTGTGTTGTGCCTTTGTGTCTGGTTTCCTTTTGTTTTACGTCCCTAAATAAGATGCAGTGCAACCAATAAGACAACTAATTGTTTTGTTAAAATCTTTGAAGTTTGTTGGAGCTAATTAGTGAAAAATGTTATGTTAAAATGGTGTCATAAACTGAAAACATCTAATAGAGCACTGTTCTAACAACAGAGTGTGTATGGCCCAAATGCAAACACACAAATACACCAATATCCTCCTAAAGATTCCAGGAGCAACTTCTGAGATTTATACTGATCAGTTAAACGTTTACATTAAGTTCAATGCAAAGATTAATGTAAAACTTGCATTTAAAAAGTTTTGCATTAAGACAGAATTGCCTGTGTAGTCTATTCTGTCTGTGTCGAATAGTCTACACAGACAAAGGATGACTCCAGATTTGAGTCAGTTGGACTGGAAACACTACATCACTATATTCAAATAATAATTAAGTAAGGGTGCTCACAAAAATAAAAAATAAAAATTCTGTGTAATTGTAGTACAAAAAAGTCTAATTAAATGTATGGTATCTTAAAAATCATCATCGAAAAAACAGTGCTCAAATGGAAATTTGAACAATGGGAATTTCAGTGTCTCAAATCTCACGTCAAAGAAGTCATGACCTTCTGTACACAGGAGCATGAGCACATGTGTAAATATGATGCCATTTAAATTAAACAAAATCCATATGGCCAACACTGGTATCTACATGACAGTTTTATGACAATCACATAAAGCAATTATTTAATTATTTCTATGCTTTTTCAGAACCATGCAATTCACTGGAGCTACATCTCTAAGCCTGTGCAGGTTTTCTGTCAGATTATGTAACCTGTTTTGGAAGCGCTATACGGGATCTCTGCAGTCCAAGTTATTTTTCAATCAATTACATAATCAGGTTGCAAAACAGAGGTGCTGATCGAGCAGGTCCTTGATTGTAATAGTCAGGGGCGCCCCCTAGTGGTCAAAATTGACCACATCTGCTGCAAAGTACTCCCAGTCAGTGTGGTCTCTGCACCAGCTGATGTCATTTTACTGTTCATTATTTTGATAACCTATTAAAAAACAGAACCCATGTGGGATCATCACATGGGTTCTGTTGCTGATGTGTGTTGCTGATGAAACACACATTTGAACTGAAAGGTAATTTTCTCTAGTGTACGTAGACTCATATATGAATACATTTAGATTCATTTAAACATCCCATTAGATACACACTGTCCATGGTTATCAGAAAGGTTCTGGCATAATTCTGGCAATATATCTAACCACATTTTATCAGTGATGGCAAAGCTCAGGAAAATTGGTTTGGCCACTGACATAGAGACTTATTTTAGTCATAGTTCATACAGTAGTAAGATTAAGATCAGTAATTTGGGAAGACCTTAAATAAAAACTTTCAAAATTTTGTTTGGCATCGTTTAGAACAAACAAACAACTACAAGCGTCCGCCCCTAAATGTTGATTAGATGAAAGGAAATCAGTTGTAATTTTCAGAAGCAACCTTGGGATAAACAAGACTCAAACTGGAAGATGCTGGAAAAAAGATACTGTCCACACATTGTACATCAAGTTGTCTGAGGGAGGGCTTAGCAAGAAAGAAAGAAGCCAACACTTTCTAGCATGACGGAAAATTAAAGCTGGATGCACTGACAAGCCAATGGTTACTGAAGAGAAGTTTTATAGTCTACATTGCTTGACTATAATAAGGAAGTTTGGTTTAGAGGAGCACATTTGTTATCAAACTCAAGCATGTCTTTTTTCTTTATTTCAAGCTTGTTGTAAATTTGTTAAGTTTAAATGTTAGATTCATGCCAAGAAACCAAACAATGTTAGCAAAGAATATACAGTAAGTAAAGAAACCTGTGTGGTAGCTCTGCCGCCTGTAGAAAGACAGAAGAGGTAGGTGGTAACCTAACTCTTGCTTCAAAAATCGCTGTTATGTGTTGAATAAGCGTCATTAAAAAATGCATCATTAAAAAAAACCACAGAACAAATTAATTTGTCATTTCAGTTGCTGATGAAACACTGTATATGGGACTTCATCAGGGACAAAAAAAACTAACTATATAAACCTCTGTTCATGTGCACTTTATTTTATTACAGTTTTGCGGTCATATAAAGCATTGCAGCTAACTACAGTGGTGCTTCAGGGTAGCATTAGAATACATTATCATGAAAAAAGTAAAGTAACTTACAATACCATTATATAGTTGTTTACAGTAAAGTATTACTGTTTCTGTATGTACATAATGCGATGATGTACATACATCGTCGCATTAAACATTGTCATTGGTTCAGTTCAAGTGTGAAAAACAAGTTCAGGGAAAACTTGAACAAAATAACGTCTTCAACTCTTAAAAATGCATAAACTAAGGCTTTGTCCTCAACTCTCTTAAGACGTACTAAATGTTGCTTTAACATTTGTGAGTTTGCAACGCTGTTTTCCTCCTTTTTGTTGTTTTAATTTTTCTTTCAGAAGAAGTAATAAGCTTAAATTGACTCTTTAACTTACTCTTTATGGCATGAAATAATCTGAAATTAGATTGTTTTGCCAGAAATCAAACTTTTTATTTCAAAGACAAATCGTGTCTAATTGTAAATTCTATAAGAGCTAATTCAAAGCACTAGAAAAACTTTTTTTTTCAGTCTGCATTTAATTTAAGCACATGCAAAAGCCACCATTTTTAAGATAAAGTGGCAAAAGCTGACTACTTTAAGTTATTCTACTACTGTGTGAGAGCTGTGTGAAATAATCATCTGTGTCTGCTTTTATGAAAGCTTTTATTATGGCATGTCTTCAGTTTTTCTGTTTGTGCCAAACTGGGAAAAAGTAACCAGCATGCATGAAAGTTAATATTACGTCTACATCAACAAGGCAGTAGTATTAGCAGTGAGACAATTTGGATGATTGTGAGTCCAAATTAATGGAACGTTTCTCCAGAATACCTCCTGTCTGAATGAAAGAATCCTTTCACACATTGCTAATCTCCAAAACAACACTGGCTCAGTAGTTACTTGTGCCTTGAGCGTACTTGAAGCAGTGTGGGAGTCTGCTCCATGATCCGCAGTAACAGATTATCAATGTAGTCCTCCAGGTCTCGGACCTGCGCCTTCACTTTCTTCAGCTCTGCCTCAACCTTCTGCAGCTGCGCCCCCTGCTGGTCAGATGCTGCCTGCTGCTTCTCCATGTCCATCTCCTGCTGCAGCAGCAGGGAGATCAGTTCCATGTTGGTAAGGTGCTGATATTGAGCCACTCTGTCTGCGGTAACCTCCTGCAGAGGGAGCAGATTTATGTAATTATGTTTACTCACCAACTTTTTGCATTTTATTCTAAGCAAAATCAAAACTATCAACTATTCTCTCCTGTAAACCTTTCTGTTCTGTAAATGAGACATTTTTCCGTCTTTTTAGATTCTCTTATTACACAAGATCTAAGAAGGTCAGCAGAGTCCAAGATGAAATTATTTGATTTTATCTACCATCAGCTTTATCTGAGCATTACTTGGTCTGAGCTCATTATCTGTCTCCGTCCAAGCTGTTTTAAAAGGTATTATAAATAACCTTTCTCATTGTTTATTTATTCTGAGTCGTTTGGAGATGTCCCCTAAGTCCATTCAAATCAATGACCGAAAACTAAAAGGCATTCTGTCTCAACTTTGTGTTTACACATCTTTACATAAGTGACTGAAAATTAACATTTGTCATCTATGTATGTAAATTATAATATAAAAAATACCAAGCAGCTATTTAAAAATAAAATGAAATATTTATGGTTATAATAGCAGTGTTTTTGACCTGTTAATTATGCATTATGCATGTAATATTCAATTAAAAAACATTCAATTTTTTATTAACCTAACTTGGTGACCTGCAGGTTTTATTTTATTGCACTTTGAAATGTTTTGAAGGTTTTGAACAGACACAAAAAGGTGCTTCTTTTATTCTTGTTTCAGTGAAAATGTAAATTTAGGTCTTAGCAATATGTCAGAAATGTCTGTCTGTATCTTGACTGACACACTTTTGGTCACAAAACTGAAGCCCTGAAATCAGAACTCAACTGTTTCTTTAAAAATCTGAAAGACTTTAAAACTGTTGTATGAAAGACTAAAAACAAATGTATCTCTTTTATCTGTACCTGACTCTTCTCAGGTTCAGGTGTGGCTTGATGGGTGGATCGTCCTGGATTTATGGTAGATTTTAGCTTCTCAAGAACTGAGCGACCCTCTTTCTTCTCAGGCTGGCTGGATGTCAGCGGTTTCACTGGATGAGACCTGAAAAGGGAAGATGTTGGGACCAGCATTCCAACACTAACATGCTGCAAAGTTTACAATAATGCAAAATGCTTGTTTACCATATGTAGTTTCTGAATGACTCAGTTTTGCAATTCAAACTTGAGGAACAACAGAGAATGTTTTAATAATAAGTACATATTGAGTAAAAGCAGAATGCATAAAGGCCATCAGTAAATAAAGCATATTTCTTTATGAAACAATTGAAGTCAAAAATAGGGGAAAATTATATACAGTTCATTCATTTAGTCAATAACAAGTAATTATTTACAAAACTAAATATTGAATTTGAACATAGGTGTATAGAAAAAGTTGACCAGAATCACTGTGTTTAGCTTGTTTGTATATAATATGCTCTCACTGTTTAGTCATTGCCCTTTCCATTTTCACTTGCTGGAACTGAGCCTTAGGATAAGAAGAAGAAATCAATGTTTAAATAAATTAGCTATGGAGAAGAATCAGCTGTCTGGTATCTCCTTGCTTAAACAAATGTGCATTAATAAAAAAATAACAGCAATCACCAGTGGCCAGCTAGCTAGAAACTCAAACATCAGATGATTTACTAATTTGTGAAAGAACATAATCAACCACTGTCAGGCTGCACTGACAACTACTCTTTTCAGTGTGGATGTTTCTACTGAGGGAAAGACTCAAAGTTATTATTTTTCAGTATTAGTGAAGTACTTAAAATATCACAGGAAGCATTAAGATATAAAATATTTTTTAAAAGGAAACTGTTTTCAACAAATGTCAAAACATATCGGTCTAGAAAAAAAAAAACCTTTGTTTTTTTTTGTCCAGCCGTGCTTGCTGCTCTCTTTGCTAGTTATTGATTGTTTATTGTTTATATATATATAATATTATTCTTTTAAATCCTTCATCTAGCAGCCCAAACATTTAGCCTGAATTGTACCATCCTTATTAATTTGTACATATTAGTGTCCATTTCTTTCTTTTGTATGTAGAAAAAGCTTGAATCTGCAACAGCAGTGGTTCTACTATGGTGTCATTAGCTACTAGCTAGCATAAGTAGCAGCAAAACAAGCAAAATTAATGGAGTGCAATGTTTTAAGCAAGCAACAGAATATCTTTTAGCCCAAAAAAATTAAAGCATGAGATGATTTACATAAATGTAAAGCAAAAAACAGAAGCAATGCAACTGCTACCATCCAATAAAATTGGATGTGAACGCAAACCTTAATATGAATGTGATCAAAATCAAACAAACCATCACAGCAGAAAACAATATTAACAATGATTTAAGCCAAAAAAAAAAAAAAAGACATCCCATTTTCATGTTTTGTTGTCTAGATCTTAAAAAAATAGGTCATGTCCTAGTGCGAGGAGTCTCACCTGCTCTCCTGAAGGGGCAGGCTGCCAGCAGGCTGTGTCTCCTCAGGTAAAAGTGAGTGCCGTGCATCAGTCAGGGGCTGGTCAGTGGTGAAGGTGGCAGACAGCGAGGGGGTGGAGGAGGCCATAGCCAGCGAAGTGCTGACTTTAGCACTAGGCCCTGTGCTTGAGGCGTGTATGGGGGGGCAACAGACCAGGGTGTCAGCTGACAGGGGGAGTGTAGAAGGGATGGAGGGAGAACAGGGTTCATGTTCTTGCAAAGATTTTCTAATCTTTGTATTGGAAGGGGTTCTGCAGTATGGTGCAACTTTTGCATGAAGATCTTCAAAGCTGATTGGAGTCGTTTTTTCTTTGTCCAATGAAGGTATTGGGGATATTGTGTTAGACATAAATTGGTGTGTTTGGTCACTGACAGAGGTCAATTTAGACTTGTTGGGGTGTTCAAGAACTTGTAAGGAAGACAGCACTGATTTAGTTGGTTGATAAGACAATGGTCCTTCACTGACTTCTGAAATGTTCTGGACGAGGGAGAGAAACTGCACAAACTCTCTGTCTCCATGTTTGCTTTGGCTGCTTGGGCTGTCACTGTTGTTCTGTCTAGAAACTCCTTTTGGTTTGATTCGTGCACTAACAACTCCTGAAAATGATTCGGTCTGCTTAGGTTTGTCCAAGTTGTCTTCTGGGTTCCCATTATCATCACAGTCTTTCTTTATCTTTACAAAGTCGTCATCACACCTTATTTGTTCACCTCTATGTTCAGCTTCAACATCTGGTGAGTTAGATGCAGGATTTTGCTGCAATGGAGCAACAATCCCTTGGCTCTTTGACACACAGGGACCACGCAATGTTTCATTTGCTAGTTCGCATAGACAGTCATGGCAGTTGTCTTGGCAAACTGGTGGTACTTTGCAAAGTTTTTTAGAAGATGCAGTTACTTCAAAAGAAGAGTTCAAAGTGGTTATATAGGTGTCTTTTAATGTGAATATGTCCCCAGATGTGGTCTCCTTCTGGTAAATGTCTAATTGTGAACCTTGGGGTAGAGCGTTCTCTCCTAGATTGCTTTTGAAATTATCGGCTGCTTCAGATTGAGAAGATCCATCTGAGTCAATGAAACCAAAATCTGAATTGTTCACATTCATGTTAAGGTCTCCTAGTGTTAGCGAAAAAGATATGTTATTATTGAGGCATGTGGATTCACATGGGTTCAGTTCTTCTGTCTCCTCTGCCGTAGTATATGATATATTTGGTACATCAGCGGGAACACTGGACAGTACGCTGAAATGGTCACTATCAAGAAGCCCTCCAGACCCTGAGTTCTTGAATGAGATTTTATCCCCTGCATTTTCCTCAGTGCTCATTGATAAATGATGACTGTTTAGTCTCTGTTGTCCATAATTTCCCCTGCACGCACGTCTGTACAAGTCTTGCTCAAACAATGTTCCACCCCAACAGTCAGCTACATCTTCCAAAGGTTCATATTTGAACCTTTTGGGGTTCTCTTCAGATATAAGTCCAAGTGAGGTGTTGTTTGTATATGGCTGGGTGTGGACGCCTATAGACTCCGATGTTCCGCTGCTTGAACTTGTGTTGGGAGAAGGAATCTCTTTTTTGGATTCACCCTCCCTGCCACGCTGCAAAGATGCCACACCAGTCTGAGAGAGGAGGTAGGCTTCTTTATGGACAGCTAGTTCCTGGCCTCTGTGCAGCCAGCCATCTGAGAAAATTTCATTCACCGAAGTCCTTACAAGTCTCCTTGGAGGTAAAGGTGGAGGCTCGTCATTACATCTTTGCAGTTCTTGTGTGTAGTTACAGCCAATGTTTTCCACCGGAGAAAAGCTACGTTTACAAGATAAGGTTGGACTGGTTCTGGGCTGTTCTGGAGGAAATCTACCTTTAGGGGAGTTGAGTCTGCTACAGGCAAAGGCATCAAAAGATTCCTCCCATTCTCCTGGATGCTCAGGCATGGAGTAAGGAGGGGAGTGGATGGGGGAGCCAGGCATGGTTCCTTTGGGCACTAAAGCAGGTAGTGATATCTGCTTAGCAACTGGCCGGGGGCGCTCACGTTTTATTGAAACCCTATTTTTGCTGCTGACTTCGGGATTAGTGTCTGCTGGCAGAGTGGTGTAATGAAAGGGGGGTGAGTCTGGTAAGGAGCACGGAGCAACAGAAGGCAACTTCTCTAACTCTTCTGCCACAAGCTCCTCAAAAAAGGGGTTGCGCTGCATACATGGCAGGAAAGGGTTTGAAGGAGAGAGAGGGTTTGAGGAAGGAGAAGAGGAAGGGGTGAAGAGGGTGATGTGACTGTGATTGTCGGGTGAAACATGACCAGAGGGAGAAGCAGAGGGAGAGGAGCATGGAGGAGGTACTGGGGAGCAAGGAGAGAGGGAAGGGGGTACATCTGAGCTGCTTTCTACCATAGAAGAAAATTCCAGCCTGTAGAGGAAAATAGGGCACAATATTCCTCTTGGTTAATGATGTGCCAGGTTACCAGCTGGGGAAAATCAGTTTACAAAAACAGAATACTAGCTCATTAACTAGGATAAACCTTCTCAGCTAAGTTCAGTTTGAAGATATCAGGTCATAAAAGCAGAATTGTGGAAACGTAAATAAGAAAAAGCAAAGCCCATTTGCAAAATAATCAAGCAAAGAAAGAAATAAGTGATGTACAGTAGCAATTCAAGCTCCACCTACACTTTCAGGTAGAGTGTTGGTGAGTGCTGGGTGAGCAACTGTGTGCACGTGATGCAGTTTGGAGAGAAAGACACGCTGAAAAAAAATGCCAATGCTGAAGTGCCAAATATGAAAATACGGATAGTGATGATGATACCATGTGATTCTAAAAAGGCCAAAAATAAGTAATTCTGTTTTCAAATGAGCACATAGCAGAACAAATGCTTGATTTTGACACCCATTTCATTCAGTATGCCCCAAATGGAAACTAAATATGTTCATAACTGTGGAAAACCTATGATGATTTCTGACTCACCTTGGCTTGTTCTGGGAGTCTCCGGAGCCAAACCAACCTCTGAGCCTTCCCTCCGATGAAGCACTGGCCTGGTTTAGGTCTGACTTAGTAGGCAGAGAATCGCTCCTCCCTGCAGAGAACAACGTCTTTCTCAGTTTCCTTCCTTTTTCAGGTGAACAACCTGCTGAAGATACGATTGGCATTGCTGCCTGAACAGGGGGATCTCCAGTCTGAGCCTCTTGAGCTAATGCTTCTTTCTCTTCCTCCTTTTCCTCTTTCTTCAGCTTATCAAAGGACCAGCGCCGTCCCTCGGTAAAGGAACTTTTCTCCTCTCCCCTTTTTGTGAGATTCTGCAGAGACCGAGACAGTGGTGAATATTTCTCCAGCAGAACCAGTTTGGACGGGAGTGCTCCGGAGCCTTTTGGAGTCGATGGCTCTGAATCGTAGACATGGCTTCCATTTATACAGAGAGACGACTTGGATTGAGTCATGGTCTGACCCTTGAGAGACTCCACCGCGACATTTGATCGAGGGAGGGCTGTGGTGATCTTACTAGCTTCATCGCTGAAGGCTCGCTTGTGCGTAAGAATCTTGGTGGTGTGCTGGGTGGTGAGCACTGTCAGAAAGAAATAAGAAGAGATATAATCACTTTTTAAATTATAAAATATGAAGGATTATGTGAACAGCAGCTGAAAAGAATATTCCAGGCTACATTTGTGTAGCTTTTTTACAGAAGTGGAGCTTTGCTGGGTTTAGTTTCTTTGCCATAAGCACAGAAACATAACCAACAGTCCAAAATAACATGTTTCCAAAAGCAATTACCAAGGAATGTATTTACTTTTCAAAAACGGGGAAACTGTTGAATTCCTCGTGTCAACCAATGAATAGACAACATTCAAAGCAACCAGCAAAGACAGAAGCCTTATCCTACAGTACAATGAGTACAATTTATATTTGTCTATTTGTTTTGAAATGCATATATGTGATCAGGTTCACCATAACTTTCAGAAACTGCTGTATCTATGACTGAGTTTGGTAGCTCTATGCATAGCTATATAGCTACCACATAAAGAAGATCTAAATAAATTTCTTTTATTTAACATTATTGTAAAATTTCTATCATTTTGTTGCTTTTGAGACTAACTTATCTTTGATAAGTGCCAGACATCTGCAGTTTCACTAAAAACATTGATTACTTTAATAATTCTGCAAATAATTTCAGACCTACCTTTTTTTGCTAGGTCTGCTTCCCCATAGTGTGCATCAATTCTCACTTTGCTTGTGTAAATGGGGGAGCTGGGGGGATCTGACAGCAGATCCAGGCTGGGTGGAGGGCCAAGGTTATCACTGGCCATGGAAGACAAGCTGCTCTCTGAGGCCAGAGAAGAGCACGACCTCGTGTCAGATGACTTTCGCAGTCTTCCCTTGAAGAAATCTTTCATCTTGCTCCTCTTTTCCTCTGTTATCTCCACCTCTTTTGACTCCACCCCAACCCCTCCCTCCTCTCCAAACGGTTGCCCCAGGGACCCTGACAACGCAGCGTAGCGGCCTGGCACAATGGCTGAGGAAGACTCCACATCACCCCTTTTCCTCCCAGTTACGCGATCCTTGAGCTTGCTGAAAGCAGACCGGGGCTTGTCCTTCATGGTGAGGTCGAACATGCTGGCTGTCATGTTGTTGCGGGTGAACTGGACCGTCACCTGAAGTTCCCCACGTTCCTTCTCTTTTCTACCCGCCTTGGAGTTCAGCTTGAACCACCTACAGAAAAAAAGAGATAATGTCCAATGCATCTTTGTTTTAAAGGGGCATTATTCTGTATTTTCCAAGCATGTAGCACCATTTCATAGCACAATCAAGTAACTATGTTACCTTTAGTTGTCATAAAAAAGCTGACAACTTAAAAGAAGTGAGACTTTGTAATTTGACCACTTTTAAATGGACCTCTGTCTCTTTAAAAGGTTTCTACTGTTTCCAACCCTCCACCCTCAGCAGGTCATAATAACAATGCTCCTCAATTACGACAGTTCTACCAGGTGTTTTCTAACTGCTGCTGCCACTAGTCTGGAGGAGTTTGTGGGGAATGCGTAAGGGAAGGGGTGCTCTGTAGGACGGAAGCTCAGCTGGAGGCTTTGTATGGGCAAGCGTTTAGGCACCCCTAAATGACTGCTATGTGAGACTCAGTGATTCCTCAAAGATGTATGATAAAAAAACAATACTGCAGGTATGTTTTTGATGAGGGAATGAAATTATAAGATAAAGCTAAAAACAGCAGATTTTACATAATACACTCCTTTTAGAGCTTAAATAAGAACTTGAGCAATAAAAATAATAGTTTCTCTGAGTAAAAGCATCCCAGTTATTGCAAAACGTTTAGATAAAGATCAGCGGTGTGTGCTTTAGTTCTACATTTGGCAAAATTATTCGATGGCCTCACAGCTACATATGGAAACTCATATTCTCAAAGTGCACAAAAAAGGTCTGCTGAAAAAAACAGCATTAACAGATAAACTGGGTCAACCAATGAATTCAGTCCTTGCTCTGTTCCTCCCTCTCAGGTCCACTGAGCGGACCCCAGAAAATGCTACAAAGCCAGAACGAACAGCAGGAATTCAGTGAGCATAGAGGGAGCAGGATCTTCAATTAAAGCCAGATGTTCCTGTTTTACTCTATTCCAGTGTTTCAAATAACAGGAAGGCCAGATACGTCACCTGTTGTTGCATTAAACACGGGTAGTTCACTAGCATTCACAGGTAATAATTGAGACTGATAATAATAAATATTATTTATATTGACATTCCACTGAAAGTGATCATTTTCATGTTGTCCGATCACCTGTTTCTAAGTATGACACTTTGCTTTTCGTCATTGAATGTAAACGATGAAGACATCACAGAAGACCTGCATGATAGGAAAAAGGTTTCTGGACCCAGAAAAGTGGATACTTACTTCTGCCTAACTGTACCTCTTGACTTGTGAGCCAAAAAAGGTAATAAGTGAAGACATGAGTTTGGAGGGAAAACGACCACTAATGGTATTTTGATTGAACTGGTGAGTCAGCCACTTAATACTCTGCAAAAACCATTACAAAAGAACGATGTTGAGTCTTTTCAAGACTTGACAGCCAGTAAGTAATCTAAAGCAGAACTCCAATAAAAAGAAACTGACCGTATCCACAGGCTCTTATATAACCTGTCAGCTGGGTAATGTTCGTCATCGATTTTCCAGAAATATTTTTATTTTTTCATTCAGTGTGTTTATAGGCAGTAAACAGATGCAAAGAGGAAGAAAAGTATCAATAATTTAGTTTTTTTTCTTTTTTAAAAAGAAAAATAGGAAATTGTGGCACACATTTGTTTTCATCCCCCTTTACTCTGACACCTTTTAATAAAATTCAATGTAACCAGAACCAGTTTATCAAAGTACCAAGCAACACAGCAGTTAGGTGATGAAGTTGTGGACTAGTGGAAGGGTTAGTTCATAAACCATATTACTAACTTTTGACATTTCACAGAGCACAGTTTAATCCTTTCTACATAAACAGAAATATTTTGGCACAGCTGTAAACATATCAATTCATGACTGTCGGCCTAAACTACAACAGCCAGGAACCGTTGACAGCATAAATGTTAGTTATACATCTCACAATTATAGTTTCATTGGAAGAGTGAAGCAGGAAAGGCATTTTTGAAATAAAGCTAAAATAATAATAATGATAATAATAATAATAATAATAATAATAATAATAATAATAATAATAATAATAAAGCTACATTAGCAGTCTAACACATTGTGCTAAACTGTGTGATCTGGAAGGCAGTGTTCAGGTCATGAGAGATCAAACTTAGCAATATGCCCAGAGTAAAACATGGTGGTGGAATCAAAGTTGAACAGGGAAGGACAGTGAAATTCTGTAAACATGTTGGAGGCTACAAAGCCTTGAGGTTCACCTTCTATTAAGATTGTAAACTCATGATCATTTATGTGTTTGCAGAAATATTTGTTTTTATGTCCTAATCTTCAGCTGAGGCTCAGTCCAATCACAGGGTTTAGGGGGCATTTAATGCAATATGTTCTCTAAGGCCATCTGACTCTCACATAATGAACTTTTAAAATCTTTTCCCAACTACTAACTGTATTTTTCTGTCACAGCCTTGGACTATTTATATAACAACATCATAAGAAAGTTAAATGTGTTTCAATCTCAGCAGCCACATGAATAATGATTTATGTGATTTCTATTAATAGAAAATTATAGACACAATGGCTGCTGTTGTCAGACATGTTTTCTCTGAAACTGTACAAGATTGTCAGGGAATTTTACTTTTACATGAAGATTGACTTCATGGTCACGATGAAGACTCGTGCAACAGCGAAAAGTGCAACTCATCTTGTTTACTTGCGGTGCATTATGGGAACCTCTGCTACATCAGTCCATAGGTCAGGTCTTTCTGAGGATGTTGCTTCTGCAGCTTGCATCCTTTCTTGCAGAACAGTTCTGGTTCCTTCTTAACTAACTCACTGAGGATAACCGGTGAGCTCAGCTGATGCACATGACTGATCTTCACAAACTAAAAATACCAGAGTCTTCCTTGACTATAAAAAACACTGTCTGAAAGTGAGAGGATAGTTAACTGAAATGAAAATGTGAAACTTACTCATCTCTGGGACACATTCCGTCCTGGAATATCTTATCCAGAGGGATGATGGTTTGACCCAGAAACACGTCCAGCCCGATGAGGACCCTGTGCATGACGGTGAGGACCAGGTCTCCGCTCCCCGGGGGGAACGCGCTGCGGCCGCCCTCCTCCAGGATCCCGGGGAGCAGCTCGAAGCAGCACTCCTCGTTCCACACGGGCACCTCCGCCTTCTCCACCAGCCCGGTGGTGTACTTCTCCTTCCCCACCTGGATGATGGTGTAGAGGTAGCGGCTGCCGTGCTTGCCCTTGGTTCGCAGCCCCCTGGCGCGGAGCACGGTGACATTAACATGAGTAGGCACCCACCGCTGATCATCGTCCAGATCTATCAAGGACATCATCATCTTGTACCGCTGCCCCCCACCCACCACCCTTAACTCAACACACGCAGCTTCACTCACTGATGTGTTTGATCAGCTGATCGGGAGGTCATACCCCCCTTTTTTCCTAAGTGCTGCGCAAAAAATACCGCTGCAGGGGGAAAAAAAAAAAATCTCCCAATATTCCGACGAGCCTCAGTTTTCAGTCTTCAGTTTCAGCCGCTTCTTGCTGCTTAAACTCAGTCTATGTAAATCACGTTATAGTGGAGCAGAAATCATCTGCTCCCGTTCATGTCGCATCATCAACGAGTTGACGGTCCGGAATCTGCTCATTGTGTGTTTCCACGGCCCGCCCTCCTCCACCACAGCAGGCCCGCATTGAGAGGAGAGAGATGCCGCAGAATTAAAGAGAAACACCCAAAGCTGCGTCTGATCCAGCGAGACACAGGAAAGCTGTGTGAAGGTACAGAGAAAGCAGCCTGCCTGCGCCGCGTTTTGATCAGTAAGTCTAGTTTCCGGTGTAAATATAGCCTATGTTAGAATACAAGACTGACTGCAGTAAATGTTCAGCAAGACGTATGAGCTTGTTTTAAGTCAATAATTCCTTAATATGGTCATAATCTGCCAATTGAACTAATATTTTTTTTTCCATCCAAGTTATTATTGACTTAAAACAAGCTCCTATATCTTGCTGAACATTTACTTGTAAGTTAGTTTTGTCTTGTTTCAAGTGTACCAAGATGTTAGCACGAGAAACCAGACCTAAACTACTTGGTAAGATTTTGTGTTTTTGCACAAAATCTTACCAAGAAGATGTTCTCATTAATATTAATCATTTTGTCCATGAAAACACAGTAATGTTTAAGGTTAAATTGCATTATTGTCTTGCAGCAAGGAGGTCGTGGGTTCAAATCCCTGTCATATTTCCTTCTTTATATGTTGCAGCTTTCTCCAACAGCCCAATAACATCACTGTGAGGTAAATTGGTTACACATAGGCAATGAATGGATGCAAAATGTCTCTCAAAAGTTCCATGTTTTTGAAAAGTAAGCAAAATACATACCTGAAGAACAAGCAAATCTATTAGTGGAAAATGCACACGCTTAGAGTAATACTATTTTGAGGCAAGCTCTGATTTATTTTCAGCATTCAGCTTTTCGGAGTTCATGCCTAACTGCATTTATGCAGGAGTATAAATACTTGTGTGTTCACCTGGACAACAGACTGAACTGCACTGTACAGTGAAACCATGTAAAAGACACAGCAAACTTTATTCTTTAAGGAAAGCTCACAGTTTGGAGCACAACGCTGCAGACTTTCCATAAGTCTGTTGTGGAGAGTGCAATCTTCCCGATAATCATCTGCACAGATGTCTTCATGACAATAGTTTTTACTAGTAATTTACATCTTCCTTGAAACTGCAGAGCCACCTTGTGGTTTGTTGCAGCTCGGACTGAAAAAACTTCACAATCACCTCCTGAAAACCTCCAGACGGAGGAGCTGTAGTTTCATCTCGACTCTAACACCGACATGAACTCATTTCAGGGGAATTTCTACAAATTATTTAGGAGTTTTGATTGAGTTATGGATAAAATGAAGCAACAACATTTCTCCACTGTACAACTATGTTAAAATATTCTACTAAAATAGAATATTTTAGTAGAATGGTGATATTCTCACCATTAAAAAAAAAATCTTGGTTAATGATATTATACATCAAATATCAATGAAATGTGATGAGAAAAACAGCGACAGCTCAAGATTACCATTAATGATCCGTTTATAAAGACATTTTGAACAGAGAGGAGTTTTCAGCTTCCTTTTTTAGTTTATTCATTGGAAATAAAAAAAAACTTTTACTGAATATTTGTAAAAATTGAATGTTTCACAGTGTTGATTACAGCCACTTTGAGTAAAGAAGTACATGGGAACAAACGCACACATTCAGAACAGCAACACAACAGCACAGTCCAACAGTTTTAAGGTTTCTCTGGCACTTATCTACTTGGCTTTTTAAAGAGGGAGACATTGTATTTTCTGAAAGAAAAAAAAAAACTTTAACAATAACCATACGTTATTTTACACAATTTACACAGCACGTTTTATGGGTGACTTGGCCTCACGATCAGCTACATTCAGATGAAGAAAACAATGTTACCCGCAAAGAAAGTTGTTCAGCATGAAATCTTTTTTTGAGGTGAGTATTTAGCTCTTTACATCTGTTTGTCCCCAGTGAGACCATGAAAAGTGCAAATAACAGCTTCAGAAATAAACAAGTGCTTCATGCTTTCTCTCTCTGAGGAAGTAGACACTTTCAGTCATTGTCAGGGAACAACACACATCACATGATGACACAGAGTTTCAACATTTTACTATGTGAATGTCTTCCTACTCATTTAAGGCTTCATAAAGTGGCAACTGCCTTAAACTAAAGATCTTTACTGTTGCCTGTGTTTTGCTCCTAATTTAGGTTTTAAATACAAGTATTTATTGCACACTGCTGCCCATGAAGTTGGATAAAGTACAGTATACAACAAGGTTTTGTTTGTTTGACTTAATCAATAGTATTTAGTAAGATGTTGGCTCTTCTGTTGCAGGTATAACAGGTAGAAATCTTTTGGTAAAACCTTCCACTAGGCTAAGAAGTGTGTTTATGGGCATTTTTGTTTCCTGTTCTTCCAAACGTGCATTTGTAAGGTCAGACACTGATGTTGGACGAGAAAGAGAGGAAGCAGTCTGCAGCCCTAGGTTCTGAATGTTATGCACCTGTAAATATGGAGGTAATTTGAGCACCTGAATTTCATCATTTGCATGGGTGATGCAATAAATTTGGCAAAATAGTGTATTTTCTACCAATTTTAACACAATTATTGTGACAATGTGGTCTATTCATGACATGCTGTGCATATCTTTTGAAAACTGCTTTGATCAACCTTCGTCAAAAATAGCATAGTAAAAATTAAACTAACAACGAAAAGAGGAAAAGTGTGTAAAAAGAGAATTATTCAAACCTGGTAGGCAACAGTGTATTTGAGCAAAAAGTAGAGATATTGTTGCAAATTCAGACAAAAACGCAAACTAAAGTCATATTTCAATTCGGCAGGACTAATTACTGGACTGTAAACAAGTTAAAGACACAGAAAACTTTGGTTAAAGTTGTGCTACAAGGTTGCCCTGAATTGAACACCCTCCCCAAAAAAGTCTTTGATATTTAATTTAACTATTTCTTTTTCTTTCTTTTCTTTTCTTTTCTTTTCTTCTTTGAAATTTATGTTTTTCTTAATTGCAGTGTTTTTTAAAAACAAATTTCAAGAATGAAATTTCTGTTTTGTTGCTTTACATTTAAATGTTTTTAGTAATCTTGACTTTATTGTGTTTTATATCTAGCACCTACTGTGAATCTTAGAAGCAGTCCACTGGATTAAAAGAGACGCCGCCTTTAAAACTGCCAGAAGTCAAATTTTGACGAAAATGCGAGTATAAAACAATCGTTTTTGCTAATGCGCTCATGGAAAAACATTTGTGTCTCTCCTGCAGTCTGAGGATGCTAAAATTGAACCATGATCATCATTGTTCATTTTGGAGGTAAAATGTGAAGCTTGCAAAATCGTGACAAAGGATCCCAACTATAAAGTACGGCGGTGACTGCAGCATCATGTTTTGTGTGTGGTTTGTTGCAAAAGGGACTGGTGGCTTTTCAAAAAAAATAACTGTGGTTTCAACTACATGTAACTACCTCCAAAATATAACAAGATAACCTTTAAGTTTGGTTGTGACTTGGACCAAATGTCTAGTGTTGACCTACATGTCTTTGTTTAAATTAAATGAAGATTGAATGAAAGTCAAAGCGCAGCAGAGCGAACAAGCGAATGTGATGATGTCAGAGGCACTCCTGTTAAAAATTTCAGGTAAAGGTGCTTTCACTACATACAGATGCAAACAGATTAAATGCTACTTTTAACTATGAATATCATGAAGGTGCAGCTTGTGTAGATATACGGAAATTCTAACACAACTATCCTATAAATTTAACACAAAATATTCTCTGAAACTGACTTAGCCCTAAACATAACCCACTGACAGTGAAATAAACTCAAGTCATATTTTAAAGTAGCAAAAAGGAAGACTCAAATTGCTTTAAAATTGAAAACTGGCAAAAGTCAAATTTTGACTCAAAAAATGCAAGTATAAAACAACCAAAAGGGTTATAAAATTACTTAAAGCAAGGGCTGGAGTTGTATTCTGTATAACACGCTTTCTCTGGAATGTTTTTAGATAAAGGTTGGTGTTTCTGGATATGTTGTCGTACAGCTACATATTAAGGTTCATCATTTTTGTTTTTGTATAACTTCAGTCCGACTGGCCGTTCTGGCAGCCTTTCAGAAACAGCTCGTCCTGCGACAGATGTCCGTCGAAGCCGTCCATGTAGAGGCTGCTGGTGCTGCTGCCGCTGCTGCCCAGGAACGTACCCACCGCCCGGCCCTGGCGGGCGTGGCCGACGGCGTCGCTGAACACTTTGTTGATCTGCTCCTCTGAGGGCATCCACCAGTCTGGGTTTGAGGCACAGTGCATCCGGATAAACTCTGAAGGGTTAATAAAAGTTATTCTCTTTACTGGAAAATCAGAGCACACGTTAAGATTTGAGTCAGGATGTGAAAGTGAGATGGCTAAGGTTTATATCTGGTGGAGGAAGATGAGAGTAAAATGACCAAAAACACAAGAGTCCAACCTAACAATGTTTGTTTTGCTGTAGTTCAGATACAAAAATATATAGTAGTTTGACTGAGTTGTAGTTTTGATTTTCAACTTCTGATTGCTTGGCATTTTTATGTAATCTGAAAGCTTGATGTTAAAATGAAATCTGAGAAGTACCACAGTTTAATAATCATAAATGCTTATATTACTTTGGTACTGTTTAATCCTAAAAATACTGTCATTTGTAGTAATTTACAAAAAAATTAGTTGAATGATGTGAAAAGCATTAAAATCTCTCAACTGACAATAAATACTTTTAAAAAGGAAATGCCACAATTAAAAAGTGCTTTTAAAAATATGTTGAGAATAATGTTGAATTCAAACAATTGCTCTTAGGCTTTGTTGGGTAGATTCTGAAGCTTTTTTAATGGCTCTTTCATTTGAGAAATTTTAAGTGTCCCAAATAACAAACTGCCTAATGCACAATTTCTTGTTGTGTGTGCTTCTCTGCAGCTAGGAGCACGATAATCAGGTGCATAGAGTGTGGATCGCTTATTTTATCTGCTTGTTGCCTTGCATAAAAGTCACCAAAGGATTTACAATTATTTACCGCAAGATGCTTACTCTTACTTCAAAAATGGTATATTTGTAAGAAAACATGATCCCTATTATCACTGGCAAGTAAAAGTTTAAAAACTCTGACATATTAGTCTTTAAGATAAAAGTGATGGTGAACCATTAAATGAAGCATTGACGTAAAAGCAGATAAACCTGCATGATTAACAGCCTAAAATCACACGGCTTTAAAACAAAGTTGTCACACTTCAGTGCTTTAAATCTGATGGTGAGTGCATACTCTCCTAAATCAGCGGAGACCGAGGCGACGCACCTCTGAGGCAGCTGACTTTGACTGGGTTGAGCGGGCGTCTCTCCAGGCCCGGGTCTCCTGAGTGCACCGAGCGCTTCCTCTTCCCCAAACCGCAGGAGAACTTGAGCTCATCCGTGGTGAAGACGTAGCGGATCAGGTATCGCAGGAGCCGTCGGCCATCTTTCTTGGAGGAGTTGACGGCTTCATCCCACTGCTTGTTGGTGATGAAGAGCGGGTAGTTCTCCAGCAGCTGTTTGCTCCCCTGAAGGGAAGAGGAGTTAAACTTAGGAGTTTGGGTGAAACAAAGAAAAAAAAAAAAAATCACGTGTATGTATGATCCAATGATTAAACGACAAACCTCAAAGACGGTTTGCTCTTCCTCCTGCAGAGATACATCTTTTAATTCCATATTGTCACACTGCTTGAAGATGGATATGATGTTATATTTCACAATGATAATCCTTTATAAAGCCAAACACAAGCCTGTTTCTCACCTCGTTGAGCTGCTCCTCTGGCATTTGCTGGGCCAGCTGGTTGTGAAATTCAAGAACAGCCTTGAAGTAGTCCAAAGTATTTTGGCAGGGCACTGGGGGAAAAAAAAAAAAACAGAAAAAAACAAAAACAGGTGTTACAGTGAACAGTAGTAGAAAAAAATCCCTGAAGCAAAAAGGATTGATTTTGTAAACCTACAACCATATCCTTAGATTACTTTCTTTACCTTTCTTATAAATTCTGAGAAATAATTTTGAACATATCTTTATTTTATTCGTAACTTACTCACAATTGCAACATATAACTATTTAAAGCAACTTAACAAAATTACATATTATGTGGGAATATGTAAACATTTTTCTTGTTGCTGCAATCCCGTTTTTAGAGGTGAATTTTAATTTATTGTCAAATGTAATTTAAAAATACATTCCATTCAAGTAATAGAAACTCATTTGCAGAGTCAAATATATTACAGTGAAAAAAATATATTTGACGCCTCATAGATTTATTTTTTGTCACAACTAAATGTCTGCTTTACTGTGACTGTGAAGGTCATAACATGGACATCACAGAACAAATTTGTGTTAGAAATATTTTGGGGAATTTCATTAGACGTACATTATAAGAATCAAATTACATCCCTCTGCCTGCAATGAATTTATAAGACACTTCTCTTTTTAAATTGAATTACTCAATTAAATTAACTTTATGATGACATTTCTGCCCGTCGTGTAAAGTTCAATGCTGTATCATGATCTATAATCCGATTCACATGCGACTTTCCCAAAGGTTTACTAGGAGAATGGGTAGTGACTTTCATATCAATGGAAAATATAGCACATGTAATACTGTTTCACTCCAAATGTAATTTTCAATTATGGTTACTTTAGAAGCTTGTTGTTTTTCTTCACCGCTAACGTCTGAATGTGACCGTCTGCCTGGACCCTCAGGCCCAATCTGGTCCCAGAAAGGTCATTTGTACTTAAACATGCTTTCACTCGCGATCGCTTTAAATGTGAGAGCTTATAGCTGTCTAATATTTAATTAAATATTTTAAACCAGGTTTTATTTTCGTGCTTTGTCTTTGATGAAAATGGATGGACGGAGAGATAGAAAGAAGGAAAGAAAAAGATTCTCATTAATGATTCATAGAGACAATCAACTTAAACGTATTTATAAAGTTCTAAATGATTTAAAGCAAACAGAATATATCATATGTTCTGGAAAAAACACCCAGCTCATTCATTTGGAAATAATATTTAATTCTTGCTCTAACCATACTCTTGAAAAGCTTAGCAAAATCAGTATTTTATCCATTATTAGTCTTACATTTTCTGTTCAACTAAATTGCCAACTTTGCCTGACCAAGACAGAATTTCAACAGTCGTCCTATTTTCTTCTCTCTTTTGTCATATAAAATCCAAAAATAAAATAAAAAATGTTCTGTGAAACCTTCTCCAAATGAATCCAAAACATCACAAAGAAAACAAAAGCAAAAGAGACCAAGCAAGACGCAAAAGAAACGCAGTGAAAGAAACAAGAATAACAGCATTAAACAACAAACTGAGGTTGTGGTCTCGGATTACCGCACCTGGAATGTTCTCCAGTTTGTTACGCAGCTCCTCGTTCTCCTGCTGCAGACACAGCACCTCCTGCTCCAGCTCCAGGCAGCGGGGGCAGCAGCTCTCCTCCTCCTCCTCCTCCTCCGGCAGCGTGGACGACGGGTGTCCGTACGACTCTGACGGAGCCGGGGATCCCCATCCTCCCAGGTTGTGTCTCGACGGAGACACGTCTGAACCGCGCTCGGCGGGAGCGCACTGCTCCCCTTCGAGACCCGCAGCCAGGTGTTGCTGAGGCCCAGAGAGCAGGTAGCTCTGCAGGGAGTCCGTGAAGATGCGGAGGACGGCAGAGGTCTGGTGCTGGTTGGAATGGCTTTGCTGGGCCTCGTCCTCAGGGTCGGTGGTGGAGGAGCTCTCCGGAGGTTTCAGCTTCCCCTGAGAGGAGCAGTGGAGACCCTGAGCGTCCCCTCGCCCGTCTTCCAGCTTGATGTTAGAGCTGAGGGAGGAAGACGGAGGCTCCAGGAGACGGCCATTGTTGAGAAGGTTGAGGACTCGGCTGCACTGCTGGGCGAAGGCATCTAGGATGAGACGGTTCTCTGTGGCAGAGGAGGAGGAGGTCAGGAAGTCAGAGAAGAACTGGTGTTTGTTTTTTTTTGTTTTTTTTGGTCAGTTCTTTTTTGCTTATCTGAAGGATCAAATTATAAATTTCAGCTCAAAAGGTGCAAAACAAGTGACTTCTGGATGGATTTCAACATGTTTAGTACAACTGGCTTTGCAGGTCAATAATTGAGTTAGACACAGTTAGACACTGCAGAGCCGTAAAAAATAAAGTTGTGGAAACACTTAAAGCAGAGATAGATACCAGAATAATATTCCAGGCTTTGGAAGTGTCACACTGCATTTTTAATCTGTTATTTTAAAATAGAAAGAGCATTCTATATACTTTTCTATTAGGATTAGAAATCTTAGGTCAAAAGGCCTGTGGAAGAGCTGCAGTGTTCCACAGCTCAGGTGGGAGAATCTGGATAGAGCTATAGTTAGTTGTGAGCTCAATAAATCTGGCCATAGAGAAAGACCAGAAAGAAAAGAAGCCATTAGGAGTTTGCAGTTTGGAAAATGAGTGCTCTGGTAACATAAAAAAAAAGAAAAGAACATTTAAATTTCTGGCTATGTTTTAACCACTAAGTGTGGAGGAAAAGATGCGCATCAATCCTAAGCACAACATCCATGGTAAAATATAATGATGGTGGTATAATGCTGAGGGAATGATTTTCTTCAGCACGGAAAGGGAAGGTCAGCAGAGTTTATGGTAAGATGAATAGGAGCTGAACAGAGGCTGGTCCTGACAGAAATCCTTTTGAAAGCTGAAAAACCAACTTCAAGCTGTGGTGGAGGTTTGCCTTCCCACAAAACAGCAACCGCAGACATAATAACATAATATTATGTTTTAATAACACAATGAATACTTCAGATCAAAGCACGATCATCTGTCAGAATGTCTCAAAGTCCAGCTCTAAGTCCAAAAGAGAATCAGTGGCAAGGCTTGAAAACTGATGTTCAGAGATTTCCCCCATCCAATCTGACGTACACAGGCTCGCCACACTTTGAAAATAACTCAGAACGGTGCAAAATGTTCCTTCCTTTTAACTACATGCACTGTTTCGTGTTGATTTATGACATAAAACTCCAATCAAGTAATTGGACGTTTGAGGCTGTAACATAACCTTGAGTGTGAATACTTTTGCAGAGCAGCTGGTATTACAAATTTAGATGAATTCTAAGACTTTATTTTTTTTTTTTTAATAATTCATTGTGCTGATATTCTTAAGCTGTGAGTACTCATCTGAATACTTAACACTTACTCAAGCTGACAATTATTTGAGCTTCAAATAAAGGCAACAGAAAGAAACGACCTGCTCACATACAAAATAAGATGCTATCTACTTTCACTTCTCTTTTTTGAGCTAAGGTGCTCCACAAAAAGCCTTGTGCGAGCCGCTTTGTTCATAGAAATGTCAGCTTTATTATGGTGATTTATTCAGATGTCAATAAACTCTAAGGTCGCCGTATCTGCTGTGACCAAGACAATCAGCACATAGTTATAGTCCAGATTCAGGCCTCAGCGCGCATATTTCCCCCGGTAGTCTGGACACGTCTCAGTGAAGCGATCCCACACACCTCCACGTAATGATTATGAGTCTACTGTAGCTGCAAACAAAACACACAAACAGACGCCATGAGTTCTGGGCGGCCGCTGCGGCGGCGGTGCCACTCGCTCGGACGTGTCTATCAGCCTGGCGCAGATGTGTCGCATTTATTAATATGCGTGCTGTCTCTGTTTACCCGTGGAGATGTGTCTGATATCATTCACCCTCACCCCTGCTCCCACCTCCCCCTCCTCTCCCGGTCTGTGGCACTGAGAGCTGAGAGCCTCATAAAATTTCATTAAAAACAACACGGTCGGCAGAAGCAAATTTATGAGGCCCATTTGTTTTAATCACGACTCTTTGGGAAAGGCTTTTCAATGCAATTTGGGTTATTGTGTGTTGAACTGATTGCAGGTTCCAGGGCCTCTGCTGCTGCGCTTCACAGAAAAAAGGGACACCCAGTTTCTCCCCTACAGGAAGGAGAAAGACAATAACCTGTCTCATTTGTGCAGATAAAACCACTTTGATGTACCATTATCACCTGAGGATTGGCGCATCCTGCATGGCGTGTGCAGATTCAATTTGGCATGAAAAGTGCTTGTCGAAACATATGCAAACAATAAAACCGGGTTAAACTGATCTTTCGACATGCTATCACACATTTGCAATAAAACGATTTAATATGCAGCCGTTTGCGTCGCCCAGAGTCTGTCTGAAAACTTGACTTGTGAAGCTGCAAAAAAAAAAAAGAAAAAACCCCCCCCCAAAAAAACGCAACAGCACGAAGAGCCTCTGCTGCCTGCAGAGATAACCAGATTAAAATCTGATTAAAGGATGCTGTGTCTAATATTTAATTTTGAAACTGCCAGGATAAGGTTCATCGCTTTCATCTAAATGTTGGCTCCCACGGACCAGCCCTCCACATGGGGAACACATTTCTTGCCTGTATGCAGCCTACTAATGAACAGCAGCTGAGGGGGAAACAAAAAAAAAAAGAAAACATGAGCAGGGAACAATGTGTTTCAACAGGATGACGGCGAGGACCCATAATGGTGCACAGAGAAAAAGGGAGAGATGCAAAGAGTGTAATTTTGTGCACATGAAGAGGAGATTCGATCACGATTGCTCCCATTACTCAAGTAAATCAATCATTGCTGACAGGAGGAACAAAGGAAGAAATAGAAAATATGAGGATTAGGAGATGCTGGCTTTTTCTGTCAGCTTATTGACTCTGCTTACAGTTTAGGAGTGTACATCTAGGAAGCAAATACAAAACATACACAATGAATCAACCCCTCAAGGCTGCACTGTGGGGCTGTTAGTTGCAAGCAGGTCCAGGGTTCAAATCCCAGCCTGGGGTCTTTCTGTTTGTTCTCCTACATGCATCCAAATGTGATATTAATGAACATCCTACCAGAGTCTAAAGACAGGTTCAGACTGGCTTATGTGCTTAAAGGACCGGTTTTATTTATTTTGTAGTCATATAATGCCATTTTATGGCATAATCAAGTAAATAATTAATCAAGTAAATAAAATGTTACCTTCTGTTGTTGTAAAAATTGCTGCATACATCAAACAGATTTGAAAAGAAATTTGACTTCGTATTTTAACATCTGAAAAAATTGGCCTCTGTCTCTTTAAGAAGCTCCTGCCTTTTCCGACACTGAGCTTTGAGCACGTCGTCACAACAATGTTCCTTTATTTCACCGTTTAAAATCGTTCTTAGGAATGTTGCAGTGACAAGTAGTTTGTCTGACAAGCTCACCAGATGCTCAGTCCTACCAGGTGTTTATTCACTGCTGCCGCTAGTCTGGAGGAGCAGAATTGTGGAGGAGTGGGGAAGAGGTGCTCTGTGAGGTGGAGGCTCACAGAGCAGACTGTAGCTCTGAGGAGGAGCTTTGAGTAAACAGGAAATGGCTACCACAAGAGATTTAAAGAATCAAGGCGACACTCCAGGTATGATAAGGGAATTAAATTATAACATGATATAAAGCTATAAAAAATATATTTTGCATAAAACCACCCCTTATAATATTTTATGGATAAATTTAGGAGATGCAAAGACAAATTTTATGAATTTCAACATTTACTGACTTATGGGTTTTCATGTACCTTCATTTTATGTCTTTATTAAACCACTTTGTGAATTTATGTCACTTCGTCATGGTCCTGGATTGAAGAAAGTATCAGGATCTTACTGAATGAATTTGGATAGTTACAGAATTTTAGAACTATAGACCAATTTTATTCGTTGGCAAAAAAACAAACAAACAAACAAACACATGTTTTAACAACTATGGCTCTTATGGGTATTTCAGTGCACAAACTAAAAGATCATCAGATTGTTTAAGAAAGAAATCTTTTTCTTTGGTGTGATCTACACCTTGGGTTCCCACATGACAACTTGCTTCTGGCAGCCACAGCTCTTGATTGGTGCGAGATGCTCTTTCACACATCCAAACACACGTCCCTAATGAAGACCATTTGACCAAAAAGCTTATTATTAGATTACTTAATAGAAACATTAAGAGCTAATTAAAAAATATAAATTTCATGCTAACTGAAATACATGCATATCAAGAGAAATTGATTGGACAGATTTAAATGATAGCTTTGCAAAAACTGAGAACCCAATGTTTTTCACGTGTGGTGTTGAAAAACACAATTTTAGTTGTGAAGCATATGTAATCACTGCTAAATAACTCAGTCTATGGCAGTCTACTTAAACTGTGTTTCAAAGTGGTTCAAAATCTAAAAGTACACTAAAAGGCTCTTTCTCGTGTTCACATTCAGATTTATAAGCCTTACATTTAATTTTAAACATCTGTTGAGAGAGCAACTATTCAACTTTAAATGTAGTCCTAATTTCTTATAAAAAGGCCATTTAGTTAAATGCCAAATCATAATTGCCAACACTGTGTGCACCACATGGAGGAGTCCACTCCCATCAAATGGACATAAATAAGCAATAAGAAAACAACAGGAAAACTGACAGATGTTTTTTTCCTCGTGGTGTCCCCTTTTCATATCGCCCTGGGCTGAAAGCCATGTCGTCATAACAAAAACCTCCACTGGCTTCTGGTTTTTAAGTGGCACCCCAAAATTACTACCTTCTGGCCACCAATTTTACCACCTTCTGGAGGCGCCTTTTGGCAGAGCATAAGGCATAAACACTTGAATATGGTTGATATAAAGGGAATATTTCACGCTCCCATAAGAATATTTAGTTTACGGAAAACACAAAGACTGGTGAAGTATTATTATTTAATTGAAAGACACCATGTGAGAAGGAGCGGAACTAACAGACCTCACTCAGGACAAGTTTCACACCCACCTGTGCTGATTCCGTAGGTGCAGTCCGGGGAGAACCGGGGCTCCGAACCGCTGCCGGAGCGCCGCTGGGAGCCGAGGGATGCCGTGGCCGCTGAGGTGGATGTCGGGACCCTGCTGCTGGGCCTGGCCTCACATGGGAGACGGTGGTGCTGCTGTTGCTGAGGCAGCGGGTGATGCTGCTGGCTGCTGCTGATAGCGACGCTGTTTTGGTGGAGGTGCTGCAGCCGCTGCTGATGCTGCTGCTGTTGCTGCTGGAAAGGATGAGGCTGTTCGGGATGGAAAGTGAAGGGATGCCCGTCGCCAAACACAGGCAGCTCCAAAGCAGCGGACCGGTCAAAGCGCGACTTCCCCGCGGAGCGCTTGCTCTGGAAGGGCTTCAGGGTGCTGTACGGACCCCGCTGCTGTCGGCACATCTTCGTGGCGCAGGGCCCTTCATCCGCGGGCTGCATCTCTCCCTCCATACCGGCCGGGTGTCAAGCTGCTCTTTGTGGCGTCCTGGCCTGACAGACAGCTGATGAGTGAGCGATCCGACCGTCACTGTCTGGCTCGGTTTCCCTCCACACACACACACACACACACACACACACACACACATGCACTACGTGAAGCTGGCTTACTGACAAGTGGCCGCTCCAATCCCCAGTCGGGAGCGCAAGCTGAGACTCCTCCAGAGGGAAATACAGGCGGGACTTCTGTGTAGAAAACATCCCCACCGAGAACAGCGGGGCGCTGTAGCAGCTGTAGCTGCGACGTGAAATTATACTGAATATATAAATAAATAAAAATCCTACAAAAAAAAGAAAAAAAAAAGAAAAAAGGAAGTAGAGGCCATTTTGGTTTAGAACAAAAAGAATCGACATGAATTCAAATATTAAAAAAAAGTTGTTGCTACAATTGAAATAAAAAAAAGATAATAAAAAAACAGAATAAGGAAAAACGTGTCTAATTAACACATAAAACAATCTTAAAAATATACTGCAGCTTCATGGTCTGACTTATTTCATCTTAAGTAACAGCTTACAGACGAGCGCCTGAAACACAAGTGTTTACATCTTTAGTCTGTTGTAAGTTTATGTTTGACATCTGCTGTTAGAGAGACAGCCAACAGCTGCCCTAAACACTCCTGGCTTAAAAGTTTGTGTGGCCACGAGGGGGCGCCGCCTCAATAGGTTTCAAACAAGAGGTTCGAACCACAGTTTTTTCCGTTCAATAAGACCAAACAGATCAGTTTTACGCCTTTTAGCATTTTTACAGCATATATAGGTTATTGGTTAAATTAAAATTCAGACACAATTAAGTAGCAAATCTAAATTTTCATATAAATTAAATGTAAATAGCATTTTTGTAAGTGTGAAGGAACCAACAAGATGTACATTTCAAAAGCAAAATGAATCTCAGAAATTCTACAATAAAGTCAAGTATCTAAAATTAATTTAAAACTACCAATAAATACTGAAAAGTGGCAAAAAAAATCTCCAGACAAAGCGTGACCTCAAGTGAATAGCATCAATAATCACAGAGACAACAAAATCACTGCCTGTCAGACATTGTGCCTTGCAAATGTATTCATACCTCTTGAGATTTTCACATTTCATAACATTAGAACCATAAATGTCGGTGTATTTTATTGCGGTTTAATATGACAGATCAACCAAGACTTTTGCAAAAAGTCTTACACTTCCTTCCAGCACATCACCCTGAACAAACCATCCATCCCCGAGGCGAAACATGGTGATGGCAGCATCATGCTGCAGGAAAGCTCTTTTTTAGAGGGGGTAAAGAAAGTGAACAGAGTTAATAGGAAGATGAATTGAGCCATCCTGCAAGAAAACCACCTGAAGGCTGAAAAATACATAAAAACTGGCCAATAAAATACACTGAAGGTTGTAGTTGAACAAAAAACAATAAAACATTTAAGGAGCATGAAGACTTATATACTGTAGCTACAGTAACAACATTTAAAGTCCCACAAAATCTGGAAAGAAAGGGGATTCACAATTCAAAAATGGGTAAATATACATATAAAAAATATCAGTTTACAGAACAAAAACAACTCAAATATGACCACAAAACAATGGCCTAGACAAAGAAAAAAAAGGATGATCAGTCAAAAACTGACACAAAAACATAACCTCCCAAATTAGAAAGTAAAATAAAGGCATAATTCAGGTTTAAACACAATGGACTGATGCTTATCCTCTAATATTTAACAAATCCACGCAATCATGGTCAGAAATTGTAGTCAGCTTTTGCTTTTCCTACTTGTAGTTGCTGAAGTGAAGCCCGTCTCTTAGTTATAACAAGTTAAGATAAGAACTTTAGCGTCAATCTTTAGGCATCACTATTTGTTGTTGAACAACGTGAACGCGCACGTCCAGATGAAGTGGAGTGCCGTGCGCGCACCCAAAAGCACCGATTCACAAAAGCGGCAGATCTGCAGAGAGGCGAACACACACGCAGCCCCTTCTCATCCCGCTACACCAAAAGCGGAGAAGAAACTGGAGCAATTTGGTTCTGCTGGGTTTTGCGGTCTCCGTCTGGACCAGAACTCGCCACGGAGATGAGACTTTTAAAAGTCACTTAAACCCATCATTTGGATCCTGTTCACTTCAAACGCCGCTGATGTCCCACCGCGCTTCGGATGCGGCAAAGATGGCATAACTTTACATGCATTGGGTCCAGTTTCGCGTTGGGACATTCATCCCAGCTCGGACCCCGCGTCCAGGCAGCTGAGGCCGAACAAGAGGCGAGGCGGCGGGAGGAAGGGGAACCGTGAACCCGGAGCGGCCGGGCGGGATGGTGCGCCTCTGGAACTGCCTGCTGCTGGGATATCTGACCTGGAACCTGCGCATATCGGACGCTCAGGGGGAGTACTGCCACGGCTGGCTGGACTCTAACGGGAACTACCATGAGGGCTTTCAGTGTCCGGAAGACTTTGACACCACGGACGCGACAGTGTGCTGCGGCTCCTGCGCGCTGCGCTACTGCTGCGCGGCCGCGGACGCACGCCTGGATCAGGGGGTCTGCACCAACGACAGGGAGGTGGACAACACGGAGTTTGCCCCGCGTAAGTTTAGGGAGTTTTTATTGTTCAGAACTCAAAGCAAATAAATGGAAGTAAGCAGAGAGTTTTAGCTCACTTATAGTTCTTTTTTTTTATTTTGTTTTATTAATATTATTTTAAAGAAGTATTTTGTACAGCAGCAATAGCTATATACCACTAATATGTAACTAGTTTTTAAAAATTACAAAATTTGCTTAGGTGCTTGTGCTGTTCACAATTAGTTGTGGCAGATCTTTCAGTTGAGGTCAGAGGTCAGCTGGAGAGTCTGGACGAGGAAGAACAGGTTAAGTTTCAGAGACTTGGTCTTCATGTCTTTAAGAGGAGGTGGGGTGGGGAGAGTCTCCAAGAAAAAAGACTGCAGTGCAATCTTTTTAAATCATGACCAAAATAGAAATATTGCAAAATAAAATAGAAAAATGTAGCTGCAGAATCTCAGCCCAAGTTTTCAGGCTCCTTTTCTTGTTCCTTGGAAGTATTTTCTCGTCAGCTTTGAACTTTTAGAGAGCTGCTCAGATTCAATAAATTCATGCTGTTTCAAAGTTGTATTCTCAGCATTATTTTGGCAAAAGAGTCTAGTTTCCAAACCACCTGCTTTCATCTTAGCTCCAGATGCTTCCTTTTACCTCAGCACACTTCAGATTATTTGTGGAAAAACTGGATAAATTATAATGCAGCATATCTCTGCCTCTCGCCTGATGTTCATAAAACACACAGTTTTAATATATTTTTCCAAAGAAATAGAGATGAAACCTAAGGAAGTGGAGGTTGAAGGTTTTCCAGAATCAAAACCGGTTTCTGCACAAGTTGGCAACGTTCTGCTGCCAAACATAACTTGTTTTTAAACTGAGCTAATCACATCATTATTGCGCGGAAATGCGTTTTTACAGCTTGTACAAACCATGCAAAGTAAGCTGTGTAGGTTTTAATCTTCTGCTGCCTAAATTTAGAGGTTTTATCAGTTTTCTTTCAATTTCCAGAAGGGAAACGGGGGTAAGTCTTGAACTGATTTCACTGTGTCTCATAAAATAAATAAATGCTCACAGATTTCCTTCCTGAGCGCAACCAGGCTTCACAAAGAGCAACTTGAGATGTTTGTGTGTTAAACAGGAATGTGTCCCTGTTTTGGTCAGAACATTTCATGGGTTTCAAAAGAAAAACACGATTTAAAGTGTTTGATAATGATACATTTGTGTGGATAAAGGTTTTTTTGTGTGTGCATCCTTGGGAAAGCATTCATATTCTTTGTACATCATGTCAAAGCCACAAATCTTAATGTATGTTTCCCGGATCTAATGCAATAAACCTTACAGTAGCATATTATTTGAAATAGATGCAACACATAACACAGTTTTAAGAATTTTTAACATGGAAATATGAAAAGTAAAACTGGTGTTCATATTCAGTCTTCTTTAGTCTCAAATCTATGGGTGAAATCCAACGCCGTGAGTTTTTTTTTTTTTTTTTTTTGATATGGGCATTTGCCCAGGGTGTCGTTAGATAAGGGGATGAATGATATAATAGCCATCCCACAATGAAACATGTCAATGGCAGCACCATGCTGCAGAGTTGGGAAAGATAATCAGAATTTAAAGGAGCTAAATAAAGGGTAAAATCTGGAGGACCCGTTAGAGGCAGCAAAAAGGCATTTTTCACTTCCCAGCAGGAAAACAAACCCAAAGCTACAGAGCTGGAGATTTAACTGAACGTTTTGACTCAAATCCGTTTTTAGGTGTTAAAATGAATCAGATAATTGAGAATCTCAGACGTTGCTGATCTATTCAGAGAGGTTAAAGCTACTTTGCAAAAAACAATGTGTAGAAATTTAAAATTTTCACTGTTTGGAGCTGGTGGAGACATATGCAAAAAACATAAAAAAATACAACATGCAGCACAACAATCAGAGGTCCTAAAAAGTACCGTATTTTGGTTGTACTGGACTTTGCTTATGAATGAATTCGTTCACAAATAAATCGACTCCGACTTCTTTAATTTTTGGAGATCGGTGATCGGCCGATACATATGCGCCGATCTTATCTACCTGGACAAAGGTCTAAAAATCATCGATCCATGGTCCTATTTTGCTCTGCTGTGAGAGGTTTGACTGGCAGACCCGCTCAGCTGGTCAGGTCTGCACATTTGGAGTCAACAATAGTCACCACACTGTTACTTACTCAGCGACTTTCTTTGTAAATTTAGAAAGATTTCAGCTAAAAAATAAATAAGTATCAGTCAAAATCTGAATTGGCGTTCACCCAGAAAACTGCAATCAGTGCACCTCTAATTTTCACAAAGTTTCAAGTGACAGAAGAATCTTTCTTATATATATAATATTTTCCAGATATGAAGCTTTACTATCATGGCTGTAGATCTTATTTGCATCTTCTCCTCCTCTCCTCTCCCTCAGAGCCCATCTATGTTCCCTTCCTCATGGTGGGAAGCATCTTCATCGCCTTCGTCATCGTTGGCTCCCTGGTGGCGGTCTACTGTTGCACCTGCCTGCGGCCCAAGCAGCCCACTCAGCAGCCCATCCGCTTCTCTCTGCGCAGCTGCCAGGGAGAGACCATCCCCATGATCCTGACCACGGCCCCGCCCAGCCTGCGCGCCCCGTCTCGGCAGTCCAGCACGGCCACCACCAGCTCCAGCTCGGCGGGCGGGGGCAGCTCCACGCGGAGGTTTTCTCTGGGGGCTTCGGCCCAGCAGCAGCAGCACGGCTGCCTTGTGACTGCCACCGTCTCCTCCTCAGCCTCCACTCCCACTCAGACCCCACAGACTCTACTACCTCCTCCACCGCCTCCGCCCTACACATCACCGCCCATAACAGGAGCTCTCCAGCACCCACAGCTGCAGCTCCACCAGCCCTCTCATCCCGCTCAGAGCACCAGCTTCCTGCTTCCCCAGCAGTACTTCTTCCCCCTGCAGCCCGACGCCTTCACAGCAACCAAGGGCTTTGCTGACTTTGGACAGAGCTGACAGGCATAACCAGAGGCTTACAGGAACTCCTGGACGGCGGAGCATGAGTCAATGAGAACAAACATGGCTGCCTGAATGAGTTGACTGGACACAACAACAGGCCTGTTTGGGGACCATTTCTACATTTTATGCACTTTTATAAAGCCAGCAGATCCCTGTGGTCTAACTAAACTCTTGTCCAACTTCCTCCAGAAACATCTAAATGTCTCAAAATGGTTTTTTTTTATATAGAAGTATATTATACAGAGAGTGTAGGAAGTTTTAAATGTAAAATATGACACCTGAGAGTGAAGAGACGCTTTCTTTCTTTGTGTGGAAATGTGGGCTTTTGTGAAATGACTCCCTAATGTACGCTAATTAAAAGCTGTTTATTGTCAGTTCTGTGAAGCATATCTGAGATCTACACAAAAACAACTCTGGTCCTCTTGGGTCAGACATACGGTCATGGGAAATAATGAGAAAACCCTTCAGCAGCGTGTGTGATTTTGTGATATTTTGACATATGGATATTTAAAACAATCTAACAAGACCTAAAAATGCAAGTATATAGAAATAATAAAGAATGAAGAAAATACATTTCTAGCTTTTTTGTAAACTGTAAAAAAAAAAAAACAAAAAAAAAACTGCAGCTTCCCTAAGGGTAATAGAAAAAGGGCACCTCCATGTTTACGTCAACTAAAATTAAACATCATCTCATCAGATAAAGATTAGAAAATCTTTGCTCTGCATTATGATGAAAGTTTAGACCTCAGATATCCAGCTTGGTGTCCTCCTGACCGTGGAGAGTAAGCACCATGAAGAGATCCAAAAAGTTTGCAGAAGAAGATTGGTGCGGTTTATGAGTCTAGTGAAGGATTTATGGAGGTCTGAAAAGAATTTAAAATCAGTCATTCTGGTCTGGAAAGTAGATATTAGCAGACATGCACAGGTCAGATCTTTTGAAGTATGTTCACCTTGAAAGCAGACCAAAAGATGCAAAAAGAAGTTTCCAATTACGTGACCATTAGCAGGCACTTGGTACTTTTGATATGAAAGTTCAGCTTATGCAATCGTGGCTGGTGTGCAAGGAGAAAATGTTTCATCTTTGGGGAGGAACGGGAAGGTCAGATTAAAGTTTGACAGTGAGAACCTCATCATCGTGTATAAGAGAATACCAGAGGACGCAGCAACTGGATCTTGCTCCTTCACAAAACACCAGAAAATCAACAGGAAGTGGTCAAAAATAAAGAAATTAAAACATTGTTGATGTCGAGTCGAAGCCCAAACATTCGTATCACTTTGAGAGTGATACAGACTGTACATGGAAAAACACCCCAAACATCTCAGTGGCTGAATGATGGCTGCAAAAAAGTGCAGTTAGTGTTTAGATTTTATAATTTCCTCCTTTCCTGAGATGAAAACAAATAGATTAGACACTAATGTGTGAGGGTGTCCTATTAAAGCAGCTAAATAAGTGAGTACTTAATGGGGGGCGGCTGGTGGATGGGCCGGACCAACACGGTAGCTCCCTACCTGTAGCTTCTTCTTGCGCCAGACTTCACGGCAGGAATGCAGAGCTGAGATCCGTCATTGTCAGTGCTCAATGAGCATGGCATGGTCGCAGTGTTAAAAACAACTCCCTTCAGAAACAGGTTTATGTTGCAGCAGGAGCTATAGGGGAGCCTCCACAAAGACCTTTCTGTTCCCCGGTTACCTGAGTGTGAAACTGATCTGGTGATCAGCATCTCCTGAAACCTGCCTCGGATGTTTGCTGCTGCGTGGAGAGGATACACAAAATTGCAGCTTTTATCACAAAAATGCATCTTACAGGATGAGTTTCAGGGTGAACATCTGCAACACATTCAACGTCTGTCCTCTCAAAGGAAAGTACAAGTTGGCAACATATTTAGAACATCTCTGGAGAGATACCCTCCCTACAGGAGAACTCAGACTATTTTTGTTAAAAATGTTTTATGAACTTTGCCTCTTTCCTCAGTTGTAAGCTCTTGAAAACATTTCAGAAAAATGACACAACCTCTGTTTGCCACAATAACAAGAACACATTAGTTAGGATTCTTTAGATTTTCATATAATCAAACCCTGTTGTTGGGATTTGTGGTCAGTTTTCCTAGCGAAACAATGTATTCACCACCATGATTAACAGCAGCCACAATCATTCATCTAAATTATGTCAAATAAAAAAAGAACCAGCTTAACGTCTCTTTGTTTGGGTCAACTTCAAACATCAGATACTGTCAGAAACATTAGGAGATCTTTTATTCCTTTCTGAAAATCTGGCTGTTTTAAAAACAAGTTTGTTGATGACATAAATCATTCTCTCTTACTAAATAATTAAAAAAAATCTACAGAAATGGATTAGTGCCTCTGAAAAAACAGAGAACACATTGCTGGGTGAGCAGGACAGTCTATAACAGTGTTTCTCAACCCTGGTCCTCTGCGCCCCCCTGCTTTGCATGTTTTAGATGTGCCTCTATTCCAGAACAGCTGATTCAAATGATTGCATGACCATCAAGTACTGCAGAAGCCTGTTAATCACCCCGAGATACTATTCAGGTGTGTAGCAGAAGGGAAAAACCTAAAACATCCAGGACAGGGGGGCGGTGAGGACCAGGGTTGAGAAACACTGGTCTATAATAACCACTAGATCAGTGGTTCTTCACCTTTTTTGAGGTACCGAACCCACCAATTTCATATGCGCATTCACTGAACCCTTCTGTAGTGATAAATAAAATATGTTGCCCCCCCTCCTCCCCAAATTCAAGACATAGGGGTGCCCCAACTAGACTCTAGTTGGGGCACCCCATGATCACTAAGTCTTCTTAAAAGGTAGAGTCTCTGAGTACAGTTCTTCAAAATATAGTCAGTGTTTTCAGCAAAGTTGAGCTGACTGTCCAGGAACGACCCAAATTTGCCACAGTTTCAACAGGTTGGCCATCGAGAGAAACTGGAACCACTTTAAGGTCTTGTTTAGATCATTTAATTAGCTCTATATTCTTAAGAGAATTAAACATTTATAACAAATAATAAAGATTTTGCGGTATTCTGATTTAGTAATGTAATAATATTGGTTGTGTTATCACCCCCACGCCACTAGAGGCAGTACCAACCCCGAAAATCTGCGACTAAGGAGCAGATTTAGAAGTACACCGAAAGCTACAGAATTTGGTAAAAACGGTGAACTTTGCTGAAGTAATTAAAGACACAAGTTCAAATCCATGCTGAGAGGAACTCCTTCAATCACTGCTCCTCCGCAGCACTGATTGGCTCAGCAATGTAACGTGATCCTCTGCAGCAAGTGATGGGGAAGCGGGGCGTCATCACGACTTTTCACGTCATCACACTTTTTAGACAAGTGTGTCTTTACCTCCGCGGCAGAGGCTCCGCCGAACCCCTGAAACCGACTCATCGAACCCCTGGGGTTCGATCGAACCCAGGTTAAGAACCACTGCACTAGATGCCAACTAGTTGTTTGGGGAGCTTGGCAGAACTAAACATCTCTTCTGTTCTATAGTCACAAACATTAGGTGACTAGTGGAGCACTAGAAGAGCAACTGTGACATATGGTCTTGTTTTTTCTTTTAAAACACCCTGAATAACATTTTGAGTTGAATGGCATAAGGAATTATTTTTTAAACACTATTAAGGTCTTAAGTACGACATTTTTCAGACTATAAGCCGCTACTTTTCCCCCCCCCCATGCTTTGAACCATATATGGCTTATATCCCGATGCAGCTTTTCTGCGGATTTTTCTTCAACCACCAGGGGGCTCTTTAGCAGAAAGTGAATCATTGGAAGTCAAATTTGGAAATCAAAAGAAGAAAGCGCTAATTTTCATTTAGAACAAGCACGTGCCTAGCAGCAGAAATTTCTTCAAACTCATACCCCCTCATCATGGAAAAAGATGCCGCTTTTAAGTTGAGGACTATCGATCTGGCAGTACAGGAGGGAAATAGAGGCGCTGCACGTAAACTCGGCGTGAACGAGTCCATGGTTCAGCGTTGGATACACAGGGCTGTGTAAATCTGCTAGATTTATTAAGGACACAGCCCTCTGCTGCGTCTTTGTGGAAAACCGAGAGCGGCGGAGAAACTAGCAGCTTATACATGTACGTTTCTGGGTTTTTCAAAAATGTTTTTATTATTTTAATTGTAGGTGCGGCTTATAGTGAGGTGCACTCTGTAGTCCGGAAAATACGGTAAGTAAGTATTCTTCTGGAAAGAAAAATACTGAAAGTACAGTGGTTCATCAGGATAATGATGCACAACATGAGAGAAATGATTCCTCAACACAAAAAAAGTCAACCTTCTTTCACGGCAGTCTGCAGTCCTAAGGAATGGTAAAGATCTGTCTCTGTACGGTCCCACTTTGTTAAATATTTAGAAAGTTTAAATGTGTCTTTTTAGCAAACTGGTTTGACAAGGGACTAGTGATTTAATTCATAAACTCAGATTAAGGGTTGGATTCTTCCAAAGTTTTAATGTTAAACTGAAGGCCTGTAGGTAAAATCCGGTTAAATCTAGAGGACCACAGAATTAGAAGTTCAAGATCACTTAAATATTATTTAAATCAGTTTTTATTTGCATGGTGCAAAATTTCTAAAGTGTGAAAGGATGACAATATTTATTTTTAAAAGTACTAATTGAATGCAAATAAATATTTTGACAATTTGTTAATAGGTAATCAATACATTCTGCTTCCACCAGTCCTCTGAGGTCATTTATTATTCACTCATTTAAGGTTTTTTTACACATCTTCACATGCAGAGGTGCCAATAAATCCAGATAGCATAAACTGCAACCAAGTTTAGGGAGCACAGAACCAATTTAAAAAATCCTGATGATGTTCTTGGGGTTAAAAAAGCAGTGAAATGGCCTTTTTCCATCACTTAAACACCAAAACATTCAATGAGTTAGAAAAACTTAACCGTGATGTTGACACAAAGATATAAATCACAATGAATTTTTTTTTGTAGTTTTCTTCTTGGAGTAAAAGGTTAAGTTTCATACTGCAGACATTTTTCCATTCTTAGTTTGATCCTTTTCCACACCTGTCCACAATTTGAGAAGGATAATTGTACTAAACTATTCTCCTCCACACTTTTCATTTCCAGGAACATAAATATAACTATGAATGCTACATCCATTTCAGTCACTGCATTACCCAGCGGCCTCTTCTGTTAATTTGCTATCCTTTGATCGCTTCAAAAGATGGCGTCCGTTTTGTTTTTACAGTGAATGCTGCGGAGGCCAACACAGGGGCCCCTAGTGTGAAACGAGGAAATTAGTCTGGAGGCTCGTCTGTTGGAGTCAAACAATTAAGACCACAGCAAAAAGCACACACAGGTTAATCAAAAGTCTGTATTTGGCCTATGATCTCAAATTTCCTGGTGATGTTTTTGTCCTCTCTTTCCCCGTTTCCCTGATGATGTTGCTTTTAGAGACACACAAAATCAATCAAAGATATAAGTCATGGTCAGCCGCTTTTTACTTGATTTTACTCAAATCCTGCAAAATATGATTAGTTTCTATATTATTAATTAAGTGCATTAAAATTTAACTTAAACTTTCATTACGTTTAATGAAAATGAGATAAAGGCTAGGGACATTTCTACAAACACAGAGCATATTTTCCCCCCCTCTTTTATGTGCTGTAAGTGGCAGAAAAAAAATTATTGGCAGGTTCCGCCTAAACCCCCCCCCCACAAATTGGTAGAGGCTAGGAAAATCCTAATCTGAGCATCACTGGTTGCTGTCTATACATGCACAAAAATCAGCCAGTGTGTTTACACTGTTCCTTCATGATTGTAAAGTTTATTTCAGTAGTCCTTCATGGCAGTAAAAGACAACACTTATTAGGTTTGCAGTCCCAACATGCAGAACAATCATTGAACAAAAGAAGAGAACAGAATCAGACATTAAAAAGAAAGAGTTAAAAGGTGCATTTTTTCCAACTTTTGCAAAGTGACCAATACTCCAGGGAGATTCAGAGTAGTACAGTTAACACGTCGGAGAACAGTTGGTGTTATCCATTCATGCAGCCCACGACATTCACAGACGACAAAATTTTATGTTCTCTGCGGAAAAAAAAAAAAAGCGACAGACCAAGCCTTCCACGACGACGACATCCACATTCAGCTACTTGGAAATTTCCGACAACCAATTAAGTTTTTTTTTTTTTTTTTTATGCTATTAACGAGCAAAAAACAAGAAAAGTATCTGAAACTTAAAACACAAAAAGAAAACATTCCTGTAGAGCAGAGGTACATTGTATGAAGTAAAACAAGTTACAAACATATACACTCTTTAGAAATGATAAACTATATCATACCAGATATTAACAACTGGAAAGGTACATTGAGTGCATTGTGCAACACTTTGTGTCAAAGCGAGCTGAACACACAGACATACACAGTCATCCTACACACACACACTCACTCCCCTGTACGGGCCATGCAGCAGCACACACAGATAAATTAGAACTATACCTGAAGTCGTGCAGACGGACAACTTGAGCGAGCATCAACACACACACACACACACACACACACACACACGCGCACACACACACATAGATAATAAAAGAGACGCACCAGGACTCCCAGTCACACACATGCAGTCCATCCACACAAACATACAGCACATGCACATGCAGGCTATGAAGTGACATACACACACAGTCAGAAATCTGATCTCCCATAGGGAGAAAAACAAGCAATCACACAGACACTGACCAGTCAAATATAAATAAAACAAGCCGGAACAATAATATTCATATTAATCATTACGAGACATTTAAGAAAGCTCAGTTTCCACGTCGAATCTATTCTATCTTGCCAAAAATGAAAAGCTATAGACAATTCATTACAAAGCCAATCAATGCAAAAGTCATAGATCTCCAATATAAAAATACAAATTCACAAAGAACTACAGAGAGAAAGTGGTTTTGATACCGTCGTGGAGTTTCCTGGCTAATATTTCTCTCCCTAAAGCTAATGGCACTTATGTTTGAAGGGATAAAATCTCCATTTTTAGGGAAAACACTACTGCTACTGTGAGCTTGCCTTCAGCTCAACTCTGCAGGAGCAGATCTGTAGTTTTAAACACTGCAGGAGTGCAATACTGTGGAGTTCAGACAGTGCTGTTGTCTTCAGGTGTGTGTGTGAGAGAGAGAGAAAGGGAGAGAGCTTCCAAGTAGCACTAAATTATTCTTGGCAATCTTTTTCTTCTAAGAGGGAAAAGTTTCAGGTAGGCACCGCTGTGATTTTTGAGAGAGGAGTGATGTGTGGAATGCGATTCTAGGTTGAGAGCCGAGCGCCGGCTGTTAAAAACAAAAAGAAACGGGACTACTGTCAGCTCTAAAGGAAAAATAAAAAATAAAAAGCTACAAAAAGGATTTACCAGGCACGGCATCTACATGTTTAAAAGCTGCAACTAAAAACCTAAATTAACGCGAGTTAAAAGAACAAACAGGGACGAAGGCATGAGCAGATGTAAGGCGTCACACAAGAGATGCTCGCGTAAGTGCAAAAACAAACTAAAACATTACAAACATTTGCTCTGAAGTGGTCTGGAGAACATTTACCTGCATTTGGTAGAAAATTGTCCGAATTCACTAGTACTTGGACGATTGTATACACGACTGCTCTTTGGCAATCTTTCACAAGTTTGATTCCTCTGAACTAGCTCCCCTCCGGTGGCGTTTACCTCGGTACTAACAGTGTTTAGGAGTGGCTTAATAGAATGATTTTAGGCTTTGTGGCTCAGTGCTAAGAAGCTGTCATTCAACAGGAAGGAGAGGTTCGCTCGGACAAAACTGAGCGCGAACAGTGAAGAACTTCAGACCACAGAATGCCAAAAAACGCACAGTGCTCATCAATTCTGCTGGACACACAAACACAGTCGATAGTGAACATGGTTCGTTTCCGTCCTGGTGTTTTTTGTCGTCTTTTTTTTTTTCCCTTTTTCTTTTTTTACGTCCATGATTTTCAAAGACTTTTCATTGTTCCTCAGTCCTTCCATTTGTTCGTAGCTTCCCTTGTGTGCTGGAAGTTTGCGCTCCCAGCAACGCTTTTCTGTCCATTAAAAAACCCCAGTGGAGACAGCAGCCATGGCCCCAGGCGGTCCGACCGGGAACAAGAAGGACGGCGGCGCACCTCTAGTTGCTTCTCTGTTTGGTGGTGTCGTACGCTCTGATGACCTCGGACTGAGACACCACTCCGTTCTCATCTTGAGAAAAGGCGTAGCCATCTGAAAACAAAGTGACGCGGTTAAAGTTAACCCCAAACAGAACGTAAAACATCGAGGAGATGGAATAAAACTCCAAAGTAAATATCTGGGAATTACTGGAGCTGCCGCGATATTGTGACATTGCTGTTGAATATTTCGACAACACTCATTGTGAGGTTTAGCATCTTGATCACCAAGTTGAAACCACATTTCCTATTCAATTTAAAAAAAAAAACCTAAACCTCTTCTTCCCTCTCTCACTATAGCACTTTAAATCAGACTAAGCCTTTCCCCTTTTAGGCCACTTAGACTTTCCAAAATTATTATTCTTTACTAAACACCAGCTTCTTTTCATGCAGTTTAAACTAATGACTTGAGTTTGATTAAATTGAAACACTATCGACCCTCAGTAGTTTGCTGGAGTTTTGGTCCATTTCTCCTGACAGATGAGTCTGAATGGTAGTACTCCATGTTTTAGCTCTGCACACACATTCTCCACAAAACATTTAAGATGGCTGCTCCAAAAACAACATTTCTGCCTTTAAGCTACTCTGTAACGAACTTGGGGTCATTTAGAAGTCCCCCCTGTGCTCAAGTTTAAAGCTCTTAGTTGATGTCTTGAGCTGTTGCTTTCATATTACCATATAATGTTATCTTATCTCATGATGAAATCTATTTTCAAGAGCACTAGCCCCCCTTGCAGCCAAATACCCATAGGACATTCTGCTGCCACCACCATACTTCAAGTGTTTGGTGCTCTCAGAGTTGCAATCTTCTCCATTTTTCCTGCAAATTTAGCAACGGCCATCATGGCCGAACACTTCAGTTTCAGTTCCATCAAACCACTGGATGTGTTTGCTGAAAGCAAGAGCTTTATTAAAGATTGCAATCTGTATTTTCTGTTGATTTTGGGGTGATGGATTCTTCATCTCTGAGCAATTATCCACAGGACTAGTTTTGCTTTCACCAGCTTCAGCCAGCATCTTCACAAGGCCTTCTACTCTCATCACTGAGCTGAATATCAGATTTCACACCAAAACCACGTTCCGTATTATTGATGAATGTGGAACCTTCAGGAATCTGGAAAGTGTTAAGGTCCACAAACCTCTTCTGATGACTGCGATACATGTTGTGCAGCTCCAGCAAATATGACTATAACAGGTCCAAAAGGATCCATTTTTGAATTAAAAACTGAAATAAAATAACTTTTCAATGATTTTCTAGATTAGCGAGTACCAGCACGTTTTCATTGTTTGTTTGTTTTTTTTAGCTTAATGATGCTGATGATGACCTAAAGGAGATTTTTTAAAGGACAGTAGAGTTAGTTATTTTTTTCTAACTCTTAATGCAATTCTATAACCAGAGGAGAAACAAACATTTCTGGCAGTGACAAATGCTCAGTTTTCTTTTTCTTATCAGGAGTACAGCACTAATGCTAGATGAAAGTCGTAGTGGTTTTCTTAACATATAAATAAAGAAATATTTCAAACATACATTTCTGTTAAATGAAATGATGAGTCTGAAAAACATCCCCCCTCCCCCCTTCTCTACAGGTACATCTGTAGTGTGAAGATGCACTATAATCTACACCTTCACTCTCCTAACAGGGTCTCACTTGACCTTTGGCCCCTGACTCACCTTCAGGTGTCAAATGACTCGCTCAGTGCCCGGCGGCCAGCAGGCCAGTTCAAAGGAGCCCGCTGAGTCGAGTGCAATGTGAGGGAATAACAGCGCAACATTTCATCATTATCTGGCTCTTACTGAGCTTATCTTAGGACACACTGAGGCACACGGCAAGGAAGGAGCGAGAAATAAAGCTACAAGGAGAGACAGAGGCGTCTATGTGGGAGCTACGGGGGGCTGAGACTTAAATGGGGATGAGGTGTGAATAATGAATCAAAAAGGAATCACACAACAACGATTTCATCCCCACCTAAAGGACAAACAAAAAACAAGCCGATCAGACAAAAGACACAACAGAACAAAGAAACACACAAAACAGAAAATAAAACCCCTGCCTGAGAAGATATAGGATAGTTAAGACGGCTAAGCCTGAACTTTTAAATATTAAACATAGGAGTTCTTCATTCCGATTGATTTCAGGCTGAACTGGGATCAGATTTCTGCCTGGTTTGAGAGAAGAAATGTTTCAACATGTAATAATCTGAGATTATTATTAAAAACAAACAAAAAAAAAAGGAACATTGGCTTTTCTTTTGGCAAACTTATTAAGCTTGAGGGGAATTGAACACAGTTTGAGCTGATTACTGAATATATCAGCAGTTAGCAGTGAGACAAGGCAGGGCTGAGAAAACCTTGTAAGATAATACACAGCATTAATGATGCTGCCTCAAGTCGCCAGCGTGAATATATGTATCAATAATTTAGCTCTTCTGATGGATTCTTTTCACACAAACCAAACAAAGAATATTAAAACTATTCATCAGGTAGAATCAGTCCAGAAATTACAAGTCTAGCAAGGTTTCCACTTTGTTTTTGGAAGTTAATGTGATGACTGGACACTGCAGATTACTTTGGAGATAGAAAGGCTGCATAAACGATAAAGGATAATGATAAATAATTCGAGATTAAAATTTCCTGGTGACCATTAACCGCTGAAACCCCCCCCAAATATTTCCTTTATTTTCCAATCAGGAGACATCATGCAGATTTTTACTGAGCGAATAAAACTCAAACGTTATAGCTGTTGCTTAGTTTTGGTGAAATATTTCAAAGTTTCACAATTATCAAATTAAATTAGTTCTTTTTTATCCTTTGGAAGAGTCTAATCTCTGTGTCACAGATCACAGGTGTAAAAAATGTTGGCAGGCTCGGCGAGGCTGATTTTTACAGTTAGCAATGCTGACTGTTTACAGTTTGAATGAATTTTGTAAAATAAAATTAATAACTTGTATTGAAGCAAACATCTACATTATTAGTTGTGCACAAAATAAGTTGGTGAGCTTTAATCTGTCTTACAGAAGACCAAAGGACATACCCTGATAACCTGGAGGATTTAACGAAATTTTAGGCCTTTTTACTACAAACTAGTTGCAGATAAAATGAATTAATGGATGCCTGATCTGTACATAGCTGCTTCAAGAATATATCTGCCTTAAACAAGTAAATTGAAAGGAAAGCATGATGAAAAAAAAAAAAGAAGTTGGTAAATGGTGACAAACTGTGATCCAGAGGTTTCTAGCAGTTATTTTCCACTCCATGCTTCTCATTGGAATTTTAATATCCATTTAAAATGCATGGGGCTATGTTGTCTATTTTTCCCAAACAATTATGGACACTACCTGAACAAAAAGCTTAAAGAAACCAGAGAGAGAAGAAGGACGTGTGAGCAACTTACGGAGCAGGTTCTGCTGCATGGACTCGGAGCGGTACAGACTGACCGTGCTCTTCTTGAAGACGTTCTTCAGGAGCTGGGCCCTCTCCGTCAAACTGCACACACAGAAACATTGAGAGTGTTGGCAGCCTGCAGAGCATCCCGGCCAGACTTAATGACCCATACATCAACCTCCAGAGCGCCTCGACCTGCCAGCCGCTCTACCTGCTGGTTCAAACATCGAGCGCGGAGACTAAACTGCGGAGAGGCTAGAGGAAGGGCCAAACGAGAGCGTGGGGAAGGATGGGAAGCAGCGGGGCGGCCAGGAGGAATTCATGTACACGTGTGTGACAGGACATATCTGCGTGTGCGTGCATGTGTGTCTGGAGAGAGTCATTCACGTGTTTGTATGTGTATTTGTTTCGTGTGTGTGTGTGTGTGTGTGTGTGTGTGCGTGTGTGTGCTCCTGCTGGCTCTTGGACAGCAGCCAGTCAGGAGGATCACTTTCAGCCTGCAGGAGATCTCACACTGATGTGCTGCATGTTGATGTGTGCAGCAGACCTCAGACCCCAAACAGCACAGGAGACCTGCCTCGGCTAAAACACTACAGCACTGTATGGCTTTAATTAGCCGAAGAGCTCTTGCTCTAAAATGTGACGTTCCGTATTTTTATGGGAAAGAAAGAAAAAGAAATGGGAGAAAACCACCATTATGGCATGATTACTGATATTACAGTCAGACTCCTGCAATTTAGCAGCAATTTTGAGATTTCTTTCCTCCAACACAGGACTGGTTGCTGGCAGAGTAGCTGTGAGTGTTCGTGACATTTTCGTGACAAAAAGATGATTCTTCCTCCTAATTGACGTTGGAAAAAATGATTCATATTTTGTCCAAAAAGGCGAGAACAGCAGCTAAACTTTCAATCGTTTGGTCGTGAAAAGGTCAGGAGAGAAATTCAACAAACGACGAGAAAAAACTTCTTTAGATGTAGCTTTTTATGAGTAAAGATTTGAGTACTTTAAAATGTTCATATCCATTTCTTTTTAAGATATTTTAGGCTAAACAAGGTAGGATTACTTTTTTGCCCAAATATTGTTTATTTTTTAACATGTTCAGTAATCTTCTGCAGATATGCCCTGTGATGTCACTAAAACCTCGCAGTGAACGCACAGGAATAGTGGACTGGTGTAGCTGTACCTCTTTCCTTGCACTACTGCTCCAGGGTCCTTAGATAAAGCCTCCAGCTCCTGCACCTCGTCCACCAGGGTCTTGAAGCACGCTTTCTTCACACTGTAAATCAAACATGCAGCAAACATCGTGTTGAGCATAGTTTACCACGACGACGTGTTTGGAGACTGATGGTATAAAATGCAGAAAATGAAAATGAAGCTTTTAAGTCGGAAAATTGCTCCAGACGCAGTAAGTCTGCTGATGGATGATGTCGACCCGACATCTCCTGCTGAGAATTCACAAAACGGAAACACCAGTTTGTTGAAAAAGCGAGAGCAGGAATTTCTGCTGGCGATAGGAGAGATACTGGAGGAATTTCCTGAACAGCGAGCTTGTGAGAGAGAGAGAGCGGGGAGAAAACTCACACTTTGTAGGTTACGTCAAAGATCAGCGAAGTGACCGGGATGAAGAACAGGCCCATCCAGAAGACCCCTGAGCTGAACATCATTCTCGCCTGCAGGGAACAAACGCACACATTTAATCTCAGGTCACTGCGGACAATGCAGAGTTCAACAGCTGGGAGATGTTAAAGAGGAGAAACACCTGAAAAACCGGAACAACAATCCCTATCCTCCTGCAGTATCACACAACAAACAGCCCAAAACAAACTGGTTTTGTGCTGAAATGGAGAATATAGGTTCAGATAACTTGCTCAAGGCGGGTTAATCAACCATGACTGAAGGATCCCATTGTTTTGTTTTCGTTTGGAGCCCCTTCACCTCTGTGCCCCTGTGGGAGGAGGAAGTACCTGTGGCGTATTAAGATAGTTTAATCTTTTTCGAAGAAAAACAACTATGCAATCCGTTGTGTGGAGAGTTTCTGTCAAAGCAGCATAAATTCACTCATTTACTCAAAGATAACCCAGATTCTAATTGTTTATTTTCCATTTACAGGTGTAAATTTGCCTCTCCTGTCCCTCATCATAAAACATTGCAATAGTCATTTCTTAAATATTTTCTGGCATAAAGAATTATAGAGCCTTCTAAAGACATTTAAACCATTTATTTTTAGATTCGTCAGTTTGTCTCAAACTTTAATTCATGTTATTGGGATTTAAATGTAAAGCATAATTGTGAAGTGAAAGGAAAATAATACCTGTAGAATCAATGTCTATTGATATTTTTAAATTAATGGGTAAAAAAATTAGATGTACAAACCTGGTTGGAGGCAAGGTTTGTACATCCTTGTACAGTTTAAGTCAGGACTTAAACTGTACAAGGATGTACAGTTTACACTCTTATTTGTTCTAAAATAATGAAAACCATGTGTCATTTTCCCTCCACTTCTCTACTTTGTGTTGGTTTAGCACATATAGTCCCAATGAAATACATCAACAAGTGTGGTTATAAAGTGAAAAAATACGGAAAAGGTCAGCAGGTAGAACTTTAGAAAAACGACATAATGGAATTTCCCACCCTTGTTTCCAGATCTAATCGCCTCTCTAAAAGCTCTCTTGGGTCGCCCACGTCTTTAGTAATAAAGTAGTTTATCATTTAATAACTCCAAGTAACATGTATTTACTTTATGACTTATTAGTTTTAGCTCCAGTGAGGCTGTGAACCGCTGTGGTGGGGGTACAAAACTTCAAGATTGTCCTGTTTTCTTTGGCCCACCGTACTGAAACTATCCGTCATTACACGTCTGAGTTACGACTCGTGTTCCTTGCATTGTAATATGCCACTTGTTTAAACCGCCGCAGCCCCTCGACAGTACCTCTCCTGAAACGTGACAGCGCGACCCGTGGGATGCACGCACACATGGATCAGTGTCAAACCTATCAAAGCACTCAGGTTAGCCTAAATTACCTAATCTGCTTGCCATTACCTGCAAACTGACTTTGATGTCTGACATAAAACCAAAGGAGAGGAAGCCCACCAAAATGGCAGGAAAAAAAAAAAAAAGGCTTTCTCCTACAGGGATGAATAAAGGGTTTTTCTGCGACACCCAGAGGCTAAAAACATGAGAGAAAAAAAAAGCACAAGATTTTTTCCAAGCTGTTTTGAAATTGTGCAGCCCCAATGGAGACATTTACCAATGCGCTTTTTATTACTATTTTTACGGCTTGAGTGAGTTTAATTATTTTAATTTTTATTAAGCTTGTTTAACATTTTCAAGGGGGTGTTTAAACTTCCCTTTTCAAAATAAACCAGAGTGTATACTTGGCAAATCATAGCAAAGCAGAACGAAAAATAAATTATGTTGTTCACCAGTTCAATCTACGACCCGTATTTGTTTATGCAACCGTGCGACTCAGTTACAAATTATGTATACATAAGCTTTATACATAAGACATAAAGCTAATTATGTGACAAAGTCTAATTCATAAACATACACAACTCAGAAAGCTAAACTGCAAGTAAGGCAGTCGAGCTAATAGAGGGTATTTTTCATTTTGACGTCAGTTTCAAAATCCAAACAAATCGGAGCAGTTACAAACAACAAATGTTTGTCTGCAGGCATCTGGAAAGGCTCCATGGCTTTGAGCGGGTTCAGCAGTGCCGGTGGATGCAAGTATGTCTCATAGCACGGGGGCCCCTGGGTGCTGGAGGGGCAGGGGGCCCTTGGAGCTGAGCTGTATTTTTAGGACAAACTAATAAACTTGTCTGGCTGGACAGACAGTAGTGTCCTCTAGCAGGGAGGGGGGTGTTTTGACAACCTCCTCCATCCCCACCCTCTCATGGCTGTAGAAAGTCACAGACACACCGAGTTCAATTCAAAGCTCCCCCACACACACACCCACACACTGGACACATGTCGGAGGTTCACTGGCCAAAACAGAGAACCCCAACTGATGGACTGGATGCATAACATTAAAAAATTGAATCAGCGGCCAAAATAAGTCTGATTGGTGCAATGCAGTCTTTATAAGCTTAACACAAGTTTTTGATTGAAAAAAAAATAAAAATAAAACACAAAAATTCAGAATTAATCACTATTTAACATTACTTCCTTTAGTAGGTAATGAAAAGGCATATTCAACTAATCACAGCTATGTTTAGCTGGTTATCAATGTCTTCAAATTAAATTGTGAGCATTTGTGAACCTGGAGTAATCTGAAAATTGACTCTGCAGGTGTATTTAAGGACAAACTATAAGCAAACAAAGCAGGGATCTAATAAGCACGACCACCGATTTCGGTAAAACCGAAGCAGGCAGATTTAGAAAGCTGGGAGAGAGTGGACAAGCAAGGTCCATTTAAAATGTCATAGGACACTTAAAGAGACTTTAAGGTTTTAGGAAACATCTTGTGATCTGCTCACAGTGTGAATTTGCCTGAAAGGCAAAATGATAACAATACAAACTCTTCCTTACAGAAGAACGGCTGATTTCAAATTCCTTTGAGGCCTCTTTAAGTCTCTTCGCAAACCCATTAGCTGCTACCATCTTCTTTCTAGTCGCCTCAGGCATCTCTTTTCATCTCATCGTGGTGTGCACTATCACATCAACAATCAGGAAACCACCAAACTAACTTTGAGGTTTAAACACGGCAGAGCTCTTTCAAAATGCTGAGTATTGATGTTCTAATTATGTGCACCTGATGGGGTATGCCTGTGGGTAATTTTAGCCGTTTTAGGTAGGAATGTTTTTCCTCATCTGAAATTGCTTTTGTCTTTTCGGTTTTACAAAAGCAGTCATAAACCCCCCGCCCACTCAATTTAAACACTCTGTGACTGAATACGTGGTGTATTTACTTCACCCAGATTGTTCCACTAACTTTGTGTTGTGGTGTTTATCAATCATTAGTCAGGGAAGAAAAAAATGTAAAACAAACATCTAAAAAGTCACATAATCAGGAGTATTGAGGGAGAAGATAAAACCTTTAAATACAGCATGAGGGGAAAGTCCGCCGGTGATGAAAGGATTTAAATAGGGCCATTTTAGTCTGAACAAATAAGAAAGAGATTTCTCAACGTCTAACATTACACACAAAAACATGCCACCAGTCTTTGAAAAGCCTTTGCAAACAGAGTCCGCGATTAATCAAACATGTCATCGCCCCTCGTCTGTCGGCTGGTTAGAAATTGTATTTGTGAAGAATTGCTCAGCCTGGTCCAAGAAAAATTGACAAAAAGGGGAAATTCATGGCATTTGCATTCACGACTCTCATATGTGACAGACAACTGCATTCATCACTGTGAAAGCTGTTTTGCTGATCTGGGAAATCTTGGCAGCTTTCTCTCAAGCTTTCCTCAAATGGCCTTCCAGTTATCTTGCACACACCAATAAACACTCAACAGAAAACCCAAAAGGGACACAAGATGGATAACCAGTCTAAAAAGCAAGATTCGACCTTCTCCAAGTAAACTTAAATAAACGGATAAATATGGAGAAATGAGAAGGAAATGTAAATAAAACCAAAAATGTTGATGCACTTTGAAAAACAATTAACTAAATGAAACAAGCATTCAAATCCCCGGCACCTTTCTTTATGAAAAATGCATGCCAAAGCTATGCTTCAGATTGTTGAAATAGTAACCTTAGTTTTATTTGTAGCACACTGAATGGTTAACTTTACTTCATTACAGTTGATACTACTGATCATGACTGAAAGCATAGGGAGGAGAGGAGTGGCTTGCAACTCAGAGAATTCAACATTCACCTGAGGGAGATCTCTTGGTGTCATGGTCCTCATGCTACTGTCCAAATGCATTCAGGTCTTTATATACATGCGCCACCTTTGGCATGTTATCTGCAGTCGACTCAACTTATTTCTTTGATTAGACAGACTGGAGGATGTTACGTCTTTAGTCTGTGTGAACCCAAAGACTGGAAAGCTGTTGTCTTTGCTTTCTACTTTTTCAAACTTGTTCCATAACCCCATATAGCCCTTTACAGTTCACAGTGGCTACAGGTTTGTGACCACATCAAGTGCATTGTCAAATGTTCAAAATTTGGGAAAACGTTTTAAGACCTAAATCTCCTCTAAATTTCACCACTTTATCTCTGACCTGTTTGCGGTGTTTCTTGATTTCCATGATGCCGTTTGTTCACCAAAACTCTCAAACAAACCTCAGAGCTTCTCAGAACATTCATATGATTTTTTTTTTTAGGTGTCTCAGAGGAAATTAGGCTGAATACAAATCCATGACGCACTTTTGGAACTATTAGAAAGAAAAATACAACTCCTCTCCTCTCCACTTCACAATTATGTAAAATGTTATGGTCTATGATGAAATTTAAATGAAAATTATTTAAGCCTGCTGACATGAAAATAGTAAATACTTCTGCAACACACTGTGAAAACAACATTCAAAGTGCATAATGTCATTTTGCTTATCTGACCTCATTCAGAGGATAGTTTTAGGTCTTTATTATTGTCAATTTGCAAAAGAGCGTGCACATATGAATCAATTCTGAGTATCATGATTGCTTCCAAAGAAAATCCTTCTCCTACTAACGGACTGTACAATTCATCAGCTAAAGAAATACTTTAGTCTAATGTGAGAGGTATTTTGCTACAGCACTGACAAATGGAAAAATTATGTGCAAGGAGAAAGACGGAAGAGTTGTATTAGAACCAGATGCATCGATATCTGTCATTGTAGCAGACAGCAGGTCAGTGTAACAGTCGTCTCTAGAGTCCACGCCTCTCGGTGAAGCATTTTTCCCTGCCTGGACATAATGATCAGAGATGTTTCTCCCTTCATCCCTCTGTCAGACGCTTGTCAGGAGAAGACACGGTGAGATACGAGCTTTGAGATGGAGCCAGTACAGTAGCCCAAGTGACGCGCTTCATGAATGGATCCTGCACCTGTCCTGCTCGCTTTCCAAAAGTAGGTTTTGCCTAAAGCTGATTAATGCGACTGCGAGGATCAGAGCGCTGCTTAGCATCTCTTGTTGAGGGCAGCGTGAGGAGGAAAAAACAGGAGGAAAATGAGTTCTGGTGTCTGTTATACAGTTCGCCCTGAGGTGCTAGTTCAATCAGCAGAGGTGAAGAGGAGCAAATAAGAGAAAGAGGAAGAAGTTTCAGGGGGGGAAAAAAGGAAAACAGACAGAACAGAGGGTAAAGAAGATTCATGTAAACACTGCGGAGGTTCTGGTGAAGTATGCGGTCGGTGTGTTTCTGCTCCTCAGAGGCTAAAAGGAAACTAAAGCTCACGTCTCTGATGTCCTCTCAATTTTCACAGGGATGTGTCATTGTTTGATGATATAGTGGTATCCCCCAGTTAGTTCTGGGCATAGAGTTACCATCTGCCCACAGGACACCATTACAATCTTCAGTCAACTGCTGTGGGGCACGGATGAAAGCAGCTGGATTCACAGACAGAAGATGGGGTGATGTTTGCACGTCTAATGTTAGTATATGTGTGTGTGTGTGTGTGTGAGGGGTGTGACAGGTTGAAATTCAAATAATAAAAAAAACAACCAAAAAACTAATGAAGTAATACTCCACAAAGACTGTATCTGTCCATCAAACCTTCTACTAACAAAGGAACATATCTGATATAAAATTGGAGTTCTTCTCAGAATTACCTCACATTTTTACTTAAAAAGTTCAACAGACTCAAACTTCAAAATTCCTTAGTTCTTCTCCGCCAACTCTTGAAGTAAAAATGCAGGACTTCATTATCACTTGTTTCCCTTAAAATTCCAGCTAAAAAAAGAAAGGAGCAAGTAAACAAAAAGAACAGATTAATGTGTTAACTGACAGATCACTGAAAAGAAGGATGGATAGATGAATGGATATATATGGAGAAATGGATGGATGATATGGATGGATGATACACTGGGCCAGACGCCCAGTGTATCCAAGAAAAATTGGATACACTTTGGACATGTACAAAGCCTGTACATGTCCAAGCTTTGTTGAAACGTTCTTAAGAAAACCTTTTATATTGTAGGAAAATGCTCTTTTTCTTTGCTCACCAGAATCGCTGCAGATAAGGAGGTTGATATCAGCTGCATGTGGTCAAATGAACAGCAGCTGCTGAAATAAGACCCTCCTACAATGAAGGTTTTAATTTCTTCTGATAATTTGGAACAAACTTTCAGAAAACTGCAAAACTGCTGAAATAACGGGCTCCTTTAAATCTAGCTCGATTTTGCTCGTTTAATTTACCTTCTAATCACGCAAAACACTTTGAATTGCCTTGTCGCTGCAGTAAAACTGCTTTCTCTAATACATTTTATTCAAAAACCGTCTCTTTGCCTCCTAAACAAATGAGGTGGCACAAAACCAAGTCATGAAAAAGTATGAATGATTAAAAGTAGGATTGTGCCTTCATGACCCAGGAGTATCAAGGCAAAAATCTTCAGAAAAAATGCTAAAGGTTTATTCCCACAGGGAAACTTCCTGAAACCATGATGTATTTTCACGGCAGGCGGTTGTTTTCCTCTGCTACAGACTGTGGAATACCAGCCTTTTTTTCCTAAAATAACCTCCTCCTGAGTCCTTGTTCTCTGATGAAAGGACGCCCCAGTACCCCTCTCCCAGAATGCACTGGGAAATGTCAAATGTTTATTAGCTTCCCATTAAACACCAGGGGTGAGTCAGAGAATTAGCTACATTCACATGTAAATCTTAGCTTGTAAGGGAAAACTAAATCTTTAATGATTATTGGGTTGAGCGAACTCAAAAGATCAACTTAAACTTTTTTGTTGTGGTGACTGTAGATTTTTTGTTTTTTTGGACGTCAATTTCTTAGCTTAGCTAGCACACTGTTTCACTACTCCAGCATCACCTGTGGCTACTCGGAGCTGAGGGAAAGAAATGTAACACAAACAGTCTGCTAATTGGCTCAATTAAGTCATTATGCAACACAAGCCAGAAGTCTGACAGTTTGCACCCCTCCGGCTCCGTTTCTAAAGATCGGGGCTCGGTTTTACTCCGAACTTTCCCACCAGCGTTCTTCTATGGGAAACGAAGCAGAAGGTGCTCAGCATCTGCGCGGCTCAGATGAACCCAAGCGTGTGGATTTGCACGTTTACCTGTCCGGACATGTCGGGTGCCAGGGTAATGATGGGCCACAGGGAGGCGTAGATGATGAAAAACACAACCCACAGGCCAATGCTTCCCCAGATGGCAATGTGACTGAACTGTGAGAAAACGGGAACACAGCCAAATAATTAGACTTTGTCTTCAATGCAGGAATCATTTACTGCAGTTGAATTTCTCTGACTTGCTTATAAAAATTTACAGTAATGTTATTTTTTTTTCTTCGCTCAGAGTGAATTTCCAGTCATTTCACTGGTTACAGTTACAAGCCCACAAAGAACAAACTGTAAAGAGACTTTAGGATCAGAGAGGTGTATATAAAATGTGTCACAGGTACCTGAGGTGATATAAACAGCCAGAGAGCCTTTGACCTACCATAGTCCAGGATGAAGTCTCCAGACCAGCTTTAAGACAGACTGTGATGACGACAAACTGTTAAGGAATGGGAAAAAAAAAAAAAAAAAAATTTGAACATTTTAACTTATTTTGATCAAATCCACATTTTTATTCTTCCACAATAAATGGAAACACTGAATAGCATGATAGTGTGACTGTGACACAGTATTATCAGGAGAAAATATACATGTAAATGAATACGAGAAATACTCAACTACAAAAAAAAAAAAAAAAAAAACTGATATGGGGACTGGTTTAAGTATAAACCAAAATGAAATGCAGATGAAATGTACAGAAACACGTAAGTTGACTAAATGGGAGTCTAACTCAACCCAAAACTAATTAACAACCATTCCCATTAGTAGTACTTTGCTAATTATAAAAACCAAAAACAAAGTATGTGATGTTTATCATCGTCACAGGACAGAACACTTGGAATCAAAAAGACTGATGCACTTACTGTGTAGACCATATTTCCTAAGAGGAGATAGTCTGTAGTTTTTCCGCTCCCAAGCACCGTATCTGTGAAAGAAGTCGAGACAAGAGAAGCTTTGAGGAACATCACATTTCTTCTCAGGGTTTCAAACTCCACTAGAGGTCCCTTTAAAAGCCTCAGGAAGAGCTGGTGCTGGAGTCAGTTAACTGGTTCTAAAAAACAAACTTATTTGGTTTTCCACAACCATAGAGCCGTCTTGGTTCTATGTCATTACCTCACTTAAAGTCTCATCTAGTAAATCCTCACCTGAATATTTAGTGACTCCAGGACAGGGAGAAAATTTAAGTACACTTTTAGTATTATTCAACTCTATCTCAGCAAACTGATGTCTCGATATCATCAGCTTCATTTATGTATGTCGTTTCTAAAAAAAAAAGGGGGGGGGGGGGGGGGGGGGGGGGGTTAATGAATGCTTAACTATCCCGATCAACTGATTCCTGATCTGACCAGTACAGGCAGCACTCATATCAAAAGAGTCAGATAGGCCATTTGTGGATTCTGCAGAAAATTGAGCAAATGCATTTATATAAATTGCACGATAGGAAACATAAAAAACGAAAGCAGATAAAAGACAGAGAGCTGGTGTTTTCCCAGTGCTAATCCAACATTTATGCTGTTAAATAGATAAATAAAACTAAACTCAGGAGAAAAAGGCATTGTTCTCACAATATGTTTAGCTATTAGAGACACAAATCTTACAGCAGACGGCAAAACAAAGACAGGTGCCAAGTGGAGCAACACAATATATTGAACTGCAATCATTATTGCAATTAAATGTGTGCAATTTTGTGATCATAAAGAACTGCAGTTTTTATTTAAATTATTTTAATTTCAACTGCAAGGCATGAAAATTCTGCACACCCATAACATATTTGGTCGGTATGATGGATTTTCCTGCTGTTTATGTCGGCGCTGGATGCATATTTAGTGGTGGGGACAATGTGCAGACATACCGTAGTTCTTAGTAAACACTAGCTGGAAGCTGTGTGGTGGAACCCAAAGCTCATTTCCTCATTAAACTTTGAGGCTCAAATAATTAATATCAGCTTTGTGGAAATGCGATTTACATTAAGGTCCATTAGACTGAACTATAACCTACATGCCTTCACAGTGGTGAAACATCAAAATTTCCTGGTAACTCATTGCTAAATCAGATTTAAAAGGCTGGTTGGCCAAAGGCAAGATGGCCATTTAGTTACTATATGTGACCTGCATTGCCAAATAAGATTAGAACAAACAGAGTCGCACTGACAGGACTGCTTCAAAACACAAGTGAGTTTGGGATGTAGCCAAAGTTAAAATATCCATGCTATGTGACTGCCAGTGGAAAAAGCAGCAGAGGTTCTCTCTACTTCCGGCTGGTAACATGCCCTGTGCTGACAGCCCGTCAGTCAGAGTGAGGCGGCTTGGCGCCTTTGTGTGGAAAGCAGGGCCAAGCTTGTGTGGTCCCTCAGCTCCGGTCAGCCAAGACTTAAAGGCTCAAGGATCGTCATTTTCTTTGTACACAAAAAAAAAAATTAGTTTTAAAATGAGCACTTTTAAAGTTTTTTTTTTTTTACTAAATCCAACTAAAGATATTTGCTCAAAAGACATAAAATGTTAGTTTCCTGAATAAATTGATCAGTGTGATAGGTTTTCGCCTACGACTGCACAGAAAAGCTATCAGCTTTTGCTTAGCGCTGCGAATATGAACACATGCTTGTTGCTGCATGTCCCTCAGACCAAAGATGCCACATGTTTGTAATTCATGACTGGAACAGCCAGAGAGAGAAGTAATTAAGACAAAGTATGTGAGCTTGACTGTTTTCTCTTTTCATCCAGTCCATTGAGAACCACAGAGGAGTCGCTGGGAGCCACTAACCATGCTGGAAGGCTTTCAGGGGGAACCAGAAGAGGATGACGGAGTGGAAGAGGCCGTTCAGACAATGGGCCCAGAAGACCTGCAAAACAGAGGCAAGAGGAGTGGAGGAGGAAGGAGGGAGGAGGGGGGGGTGAAGGGTGGAGGGGACGTTGAGTGAGAAACAGAAAGAGTGAGAGAAAAGGGGGGAAAAAAGCATGTGAAAAGGGTGTGGGGAGCTCCAGGTGACCCCTGACCTGAGCCCTTTGTGCCATCCCAGCACTGGGCTAAGTGGCGGTTTTGTCGGGGCCTCCTCAGTGAATGGCCACCCCGCTGACAGACACGTTGTATATCCTCCGAATGTTATGGGGGGAGAGCGAGGCTATGTGGGATATGTATTAGCAGTGAAAAGCAAGTGGATGACATCAATGTTCGGGTTTTAATCATTTTCTCCCGTTACAACCAATTAGCACAAAGGAACTGACCTTAAAAATAGTAAAATCGAAATACTTGCACTGGCTCTAAGAACATTAAACAACATTATACAAAGAGGTGCAGAGGAAAGGTTTCCACTCATTTAATGCCGTTAGATCTGAGCTCATTCATGAGAGAATTTAAACCGGAGTAGCAATACATTACAGGAGAGTTTAAATAAGTAAAACAAATCAGTCTAGAAACACACACAGAGTCCGACAGGCTGGACAGAGATTAAACTGTTTTCTGGGTAATTATCAAGAGCCTGGAAAATCGAGCTATGGAACACCGTCTGCGCAGACGTATACACCTTGGAAGAGTTGGCTAAACCAATACACCCACTCCAAAACCACCTTGTTTTAAAATTTATATTAATGCAGCTACTCGGCCAAACAAAACACTAATGGGCCATGTAGCATGAAACAGCCGTGAAATCTGTGAGGCCAAAAAGAAGAAGAAGAAAAAAAATCTCCCCACTTGTGCCCTCTTTCCCCTTCCTCACCCAGACACTGGTGTTCGTTCTGAGACATGAAAATTGCTCAAACTTAGAAATTAGAGAAACTGTTTTAGGATTTTTCAATTGAGGTTCTGGTAAACGTTTCAAAGCAGTTACTGTCTGACCTGTCAGAAAACTTTCTTGGCACCTTAATTTATCGTTTTCTATCATTTTATAGCAACTCCAATATCAAAAACAGACACTTGCATGCTACTCTATGAAACTTTAAACTATTGTCTTTGTTGTAGTATGTTCACACAGGACATAGAGACACAGCAGGTCAAGCGCCAAACTTGATTTTCCTGCGTTGAACACGTACCAAGAACGAAGAAAATGAAACGTTTTTAGTTAATCTGGTACAAGTACAGTGATTTCTAAAACCAAACATAATAGCAATTTTAAGTTTTGCACACCCATGTATTTAGATTAAAGTAGTTGCCTAACTAGTAAACAGAGTCCACCTGTGTGTAATTTATTCTCAGTGTAATAACAGAATTTCTGTCGAGTTCCCAGAGGTTTTGTATGAGAAAATAAGAGAACATTGAGGTTCATGAACACCAGGGAACACACAGCCAGAGCTACAATGGAACGGTTTTAATTCAAAGCACAGTTAGATGTTTTAATGCCATATGTTGGAATGGCTTTGAGTTAAATATAGATAAGAATTTTTGGCAAGACTTGAAACTCTACATCCAAACTGAGTTGGAATTATTTTTTTAAAGAAATAACAGGGAACAATTTTAGCTTCAAGATGCACAAAGCTATAAACATTGGGTTTCTGCAAATCACAACGGCTTACAGCAATGACTGAGTGAAACTTGAGAGAAAGGTGATTCTATTACACATGCATGTACAAATGCATGTCACACTTCTCCGATTTTCATTCTTTTTATAATTTAACCATTTCTCAATGTCCTTCCAAGTCAGAATTCTGCATTACAGTACCATATGGTTTTGCAATACAAAAAGCCAAATGAAAACAAAAGCAACTTAAGTTTTTGCACGTGAACAAGTTCGACAAGTATTATTCTTGCAAGGTGAAAAAAACCCCCATACATTTATGACTTGACTATTTAATCAATTATCTCTTCCTAAAAGAACAGTTGAAAGGATAAAAAAAAATGTTTGCAAATATGTCTTGAAAACATAACATGACATTTTTATGTCGCCCTGAAAAATGAATATTTTATGGTTTTCTGGAAATATTTAATGTTCTAAATACTTAATATGATCTTTGTTAATATACTGTGACCTCAGTGGCACAACCTCATCACCTTCCCGCCAGCCAAACAAAGTCTCATGACAGCTACCCCCACCCTGGATTAGCTCACGCTCCCACTGTGTACACAAAACCCAATCCACAGAGCGAGGGTGGCCAAAAGCAAACCTCCGCCCCTCCCCCTCGTTCCCCTGGCTCTTCGCTGAAACGCGTATTAAATTATCACTAATGTTACAATCACATGTTTTACTCAATTAGCCTCCCACTGACAGGCTCAGCTCTCCATCAGGTTCCCCCTCAGTTATCCCATCATGGTCACTGCAGGCGGGAGGACGAGCCTCCAGGTTTTCGTCTGCAATAATGAATGGTAATGAAATCAATAAATTCACATAATCATTTGTCACAGTGGGATCCTTTCCTTTAAGCCATCAATCCACCTGGGTGTCTTTTTGCTCTTGTTTTCTCTTTGAGTTGGTTAGGATCCACTCTGAATGAATGGCTGCTCTGTCTTGGGAAAATCTGGCCCTTTGTGGAAGCCTTAATGGCCAAAAAAAGCAAAACACATGAAAGGCAGTAATTAATATGGAGCCAAATATTTCCAGAGCAGCCTTCTCTTTTCCGTTTCTTTATGAACAAATGAGGTAAGGAGGCGAGAGAGAAAGAAAAGCCCCGCAAACGAGGTGGTAGTTGTTGCTAAACTGCAGCTGTTATTAGGGCTGCAAAGTGATTTAATAGTTTTGCATGGGAACCTACTACGTCCTTAAAAGTAAATGAGTGACACAGTTGAAACTCCCAGCGTGAACCTCTCCCTGCTCACACCTCAACACAAACAGCTTTAATTCACAGAGACAGTATCTGTTGTGTACAAAAGAGCCGGGGCCCGCAGAAAGACAGGTTTCGGAGGGGCCAAATTCCTGATGGATTTTCTCGCCTCGCCTCGGGCCAGCTGCAAGGAAAATATCTCTGGAAGAGAGTGGACAAGCCAGCAAAAACAACTTGCTGACCTGACCGAGTCATCATTTATGGGTCTTGGAAAATGTGGCCCAAACAAAATTTAGGTTCGTTGCCTCAAAGTATCAGGAGGAATACGTCTGGGATTCTTTTCTGGCATAAGAAAACTTCATGAAACATCCCAAAAGGTTTAATCAAGGGAAAATCCATCTGAGAGCAGGATTCATATGAGAAACCCTTTAGCTGCGTGGTAATGTAGCTCTGCCAGCATGTGTGCTTTCATTCAAGATGGTCACAAAACGATTATTTTAAGGGGGCTTTATTGACCCATGTCATTCTTCACTGTAACATTTTATAATTTTAACAGTTTAGGTTTTTTTAAATGCATGAGTAAATATAAAATAAAAATCCATACATAGAATTTAATACTTGGAAAAATTAATGAAATTTAATTTAAAAACTCAAAGTAAATAGAATAAAATGTGATGAAAACTTAAATGGTAAATACATTTAAAAAAAATCAGAATAGGTAGAATCTAAAACAATATATATAATGTGATACCTAAAAAATAAATTAAATGAACTAAAACGTAATATTTTTTATAAATGAATAAACAATAAGCAGATTAACAAATATCCATCTTAGGAACATATTTATATAACAATTCCTGGCCATGCAGAAAGGGTCAAATAAACAGCTAAAATATGATTACCATGTTTAGAAATAACTGATTAAATAATTTACTTTAGTCCTTAAAATGAAAGAGGAGTTTTGGACAGAAACCGATGCATATTGTTCGCTCCTGTCTGGTTTAAATGTGATCTGATAGGCCTGGCCTCCAAACATACGACTCTCTTCCTTAAACAAATTGCTTAATTTTCCGCAACAAATCCTTGTTGTATAATGGCAACATGCTTCCAATTTTCTTCCTTGCTCTCCCTTTCAGTTCCAACCCAAAACTCATCTGACCTTCCCTGCCCCAGACCACCATGGCCAATCCTCCTTTTAATCCACCTCCATGTGCAGCTAACCAGGTCACCACGCCTGTGAGGAAGGTCCAGTGGTCTGTGGCTGGGCATGAAGAAAAGAGGAGACAACTTTATTACCCAGCAGGGGAAAGCTAACGGACAGGCCCCCCCACACCGCCCACAACCAGACAGAATAGGTCAAGCCTCGCCAAACCAGACACTGAGTGGAGATCCACGAGCTACAGCTGCCAGGTCACTGAAAGAGGCGATAAATCCTTCAGAGCAACAACAGAAACATCGCCTTTCATTAATGTGACGACAGCTGGTTTCAAGATCAGGAAAGTTTGGCCTTTGCATGTATGTAACAGAACATTTGTTTTCAACCGTGGCAAATGAAATGTGTTTTTTTTTTTTTTTCTCAGCATAAGTTTGGTTTCAAAGAATATTACAAATAAACATCCTCTAATATCTGGATTGATCTGGTCATTTCCTATCAAGTAGGCAGGTTGTGAAATAAAGTGGAAAAAGAATGATGGACATAAGAGATGATGCAAATTCTATAAATATATTCACAAGCAAGTAATTTGTTAGAGTTTTGTCTTACCTTGGTGTTGAAGCCCATTGCATTCTGCGAGGTTTTGTAGAGCTCTGGGTATTTTAGCATATTCTCTTTCCTGCAGGAGCGCTCAAATATTCCCAAAGTAAGAGGGGGTAAGGCAGTAAAGAGCTACATCAAGAAAAAAGCAACACACACACACACACAAAAATATCACGTTTCAGCTACACCAACATGGAACATTTACCAAAGTGATGAAACATCTGATATAAAATGTTAAGACAAAAAAAACAACAAATTAATAATTTGATGTTTGATGTACCGTGATTGCGTTCACACATGTGGCATGAAACTGCCTCTGCTCCTAATGTCAAAATTTTATTTAAAAAAAAATTATCCTCATTGCTGTTTTTTTTTATTTTTTATAACTTTTTGCAGTTCAGATCACTGCACAAAGTTCTGATTGGTGCATTTCTGCTGTAAACTCATGTCTGTTTTTAACTAATCACAGATGCCTATTCTGATCATTCCCAATACCTCCATATGCTTTAATTTGCTGGAAATTTGTTTCAGTCTGTTCTCCAATTGCGCTACACTTAAGTCTGATTATTGAGGACCACTGACCTTGAACCCTTTGGGGGTTTTGTTTTGATTGGTCACACTTTCAGTCCGTTCATATGCAAAATCCGTCTCCCAATAAACATCTGCCAGGTTCTGGACCAAGAGGCAGGTATTTAAGTCTGGCTTAAGTGTAATTTCTTAGAGATGTTGTAATGTTGCATGTAGCAGCTGCTGGGAGAGAAGCGCTGGTATTGTGTGTAGTCGAGAGGGCTCAGTGGCCAGTTGGTGTGCGATCCCTGCAGGCCCATCTGGAGCGGGAGTTGGCTGGACTGGCAGGACACAAGACATGCTCCATTGGGTTCTCTTTCTTATTCACAGCCAAGCCCTAAAGGACTTCTCTATTGAAGGGTGGATTCAGACCGCTGCCTCCAACAGACTCCCACACAGCCAAAAGAATTCCCCAAGTCTTTAAGAATGAAAAAATCTTAACTATAACCCCACTCATTCAAACACCGCTGGTAATATGGAATGGTGGTTTATTATATAACTGATTAAAGAGGCAGCACTGCTGAGCTGTCCTCGTCAACTGACAGTTCCTGCTGCAAATTGTTTCCATATTTGAGGAATATTTCTCATTTTGAACGGAGCTAAGTTGAAGTTTTATTGTAAAATTAACAAGCACACATTTTCCCCCCCCCTCTGCTTAATTTATGACAGATATGAAATATGAGCTCATTAGGAGTGGTCCTGTTATTGTGCCCTGTGGGATTCCCAAAATCAGCTCACTTGCCGCTCCACTCTTCCTATTCTTTTTATCATTCAAACGTGGCCACTCTAAATAACTACCCTCTGTGGCGCGAGCAAAGCTGTTATTCTTTCACATTCAGTGCATAGCTTGGGGCACAGAGGGAGTATCGACTTGACATCTGGTCATAAATAACAAAGAAATTTTTCAGGATGTAAATGCCACACACTGGCAAAAAAAGAATCACTTCTGGGGTACCAGAGCTAAACTGTTTGGTGTCAAAGAGGGGATCGGCTGGAGGTGCAAAGTGGTCTCTTCAGAGAATAAATATTCCCAACACTCACCACGTTATACAAGCCGATACACCAGCGTTCAAAGAGAATCTGTCCAGAGAAGCCATTGACGAATGCAAACCAGATCTGTGTAAAAAAATAAAATGAAATAAATAAATAAATATATATGTATGTATATATAATAAAAATTCACATTAAAAAGCAGGAAAGTTAAACAACAATATGTTCTGTTGTCCAAAAACATTCACAAAACTCTCTACTGGTGCTGTCCTCTGAAGCTATAAAACTAATAATTTATTAACAAGATTATAAATGAATGTTTTCCATTAATAACAGAATAAACCCCAATTCATACCTTTAGGTCAGGTCTACTGTCTGCTCAACTGTGAAGCCTGCCTATGTGATGTACTGTAATTTTCTGACTGTGCTCACTGTCCGCACCGACAGGGAATAACACTCTAAAAGGTGGTGTCGAGCATACAGGAGTTAATAAAAATGAGCTAGATTACAAGCAAAAAAACAAACAAAACAAAAACAAATCTACAAGAAAATACAGTATGGAGAGATCGACTGTTGTGAGCTAAAAATCGCATAAATAAGGCTGTGTGCCAAACTTCTTCTTGTAATGACTTTCGCTTTAGGAATTAAACCTTGCAAAATCTGAATAAATAAGTAAGTCAAGGTGGGATAGTTTGAACTTCTGACCTGGGATCAGCATATCATTGGTTGGACTTGCCAAATTTCTTAATTAGGTAAAATGGGGCCAATGAGAGAGAGAGGAAAAAAAAACCTTCATCCCTTCAATGGAAACGGTTCACTGTATTCACTGCAGGTTTACCTCTAAACCCGCTGCTCTACCTGACAACATGTGGGTGACAGATGAGGTTTGCTGCGCTGCGTAAGCCACTTAGGTAATCTGATCGAAGTAGACAAATGTAATGCAAACCATCTGTTGTGCGGAAATAAAACTCATGATAACCTCAAAAAAAGTTAAAAAATAAAGCGTAGAAAACTAGGACAAAAATTATGCATTCTGAATATGAATCCATCGGTACAAAGCTGATGTATCAGAAACACCGTGAAGCGAAACTGACAACCAATGGAAGCTATGATCAGAAACTGCACCTCACAGTGTTGAAGTTTGACAATTGGTGATCCAGGACAGGCTTTAGCTGCTGCCAAAACTGTCAAGAGAACATAAGGGAAGCTGTGTTTTGGCCATGGCCTACCAGGAATTTCCTCGCTTCATTTAACGTCATTATGAAGGCATGAACTGCTACAAATTCTCACATCGGGACAAAGCTTGTTTGACGGCCCCGCCCGCCACTGCTGCCAGTGTCTACACGACCAATACCAGTCTGCCCGCTGGTTTTTCCCCATTACATCGGGTTAGCATATGCATGACAACAAATAGTGGGGGGCCAGCCGATAAATCCCAACTTTCCCTGTGTGCCAGGATCCTGCCCCTCACCTTTCAGCTTCAGTCACACCCACCAATGACCGATCCTCTGTCAGGTCCACTCTATCATGATGATTTTTTTTTTTTTTTTACATGAGCAGCCTGTTAAATCATGTGGGGTGTTCAGATGAAAATGGAACCAGATGGCTCCGAATGCAAAGACAATAGAACCACAACCTCAGATGTTTTGGATCTCGGCTTGTTTAGAATTGCATTCAGATGCCGTTGCTAGGAGTTATGCACGGTATGGATGAAGCTCAAGTCATGAGGCAGGTTCAGCCATTAGGATGGCTCAAGGGTTGGTACGGAGCGGCTTGTGGGTAGGTCAAACTGCTGAATTAATTACAGATCTGCTCAATAAGAGCCTCTGGGCCGATACATTGTTGTGCTAAGTTAAAAAAGCCTCCTATTCACATGGTGGGGTTGCTGCTTCTGTGCGAGTGTTTTGGCCTCGTCCTCCAGGTTCCAATGGCTTCGCTCTCTTTCTCACTCTCCCATCTCTTGAGGGACAGATGCATTGATTTGCTCATTAGGGGAAGTACCAGGCAGGGTTTTACTTCCCTTTTTTCTTCCCCTCATTGAGTGCCACTCAGTGAAGGGGTGTGGCTGGCCTCTCTCCCTCACTGCACATCATGAAAACATTGTTGGAGCAAAAGCGGGAGCTGGAGGGGGAACAAAAAAAGGGGGTAGACGAGAGACTAAAGAGACTTGCATATTCATCAGCAAATGAAAAATCACTGATTCCAAGGTTGCTCCACAGCGCTGCAGAGCTGTATAAGAGCCTCGGTCAGGAAGAGGCTGGGTGGGAGTGACATTTGTCCCCAATAGTGTGAGTCTGGATACTCTTAAGTTTGGCTCGGCGGGATTGCTAATTGAATTCATTCACAAAGCAAGCAAAGTATAAAGCGGATGACAAAAAGGGAGCTGATAAATATGCTGGAAATATGTGACGCTCTGAACAGAGGTTGTATGACAACGCCAAGCTCGGCCTTTAAGTATTAATTCAGTCCAAATGGTTGGTAAGATTTTACTCTTGTACTCTGAGCATTCCTGAACCACAGTGAGCTTGATTGAATGAGAGTTTTATATTGCCTCATATGCATCCCTCGTCCATCAGGTCCCCAAGTAGCGCCCAACGTTATGTCAATCAAACACCAGAAGCTATAAAGGTTGCGCATTTCAATAGAGTTGCTATGGATTCTCTCACAAAGGATTCCCATCATTAAAATGAGTAAATTCAAGTCTTTTCATTGCTGGTCTTTATCCAATTGTAACTTGTTCCAAAGTCAAACTTGGGAATTAAACTCAAGGTTTCTTTAAACCATTTTGTTTAAGAAAAGCAAGGCCTCGCACAAAGATATTCAGATTCACTGAATTAATTATTTATTTATTTATTTATTGCCATCCTACAACTATAGACTTTAATGTGATCTCTCAGGATTTTATGCGTAAGAGCAACCAAGTAATGCATAATTATGAAGTGGAACGAAAATGTGTTTTTAAAGATTATTTCACAAACAAAAATTCAATAATTGAGGTTTGCATTTTTGTTCTGCCCATTTTACTTTGACACACTTAATAAAAAACAGTGTAACCAATTGTCCCGGTCAACAGAATTTACTTGTGTTTATTTGAATCTCATTACAGATGAGCTGTGAGGTTTGTTAGAGAACATTGGTGGAGAAACGGCATCAAGGAGGCTAAGGAACATACCAGACAGGTCAGGGAGAATGTGGTACAGATGTTTTAAAATGTAATGAAATATAAAACTATTTACCCTAGACTTTAACTAAGAGTTTATGGCAAGACTCAAAAACATCCCATCAATCCAGTCTGAAGAAGCTAAGCTATTAAGCAAAAAAGAATGGGGAAATATTTCAGCGTCCAGATCAGCAAAGCCACGAGACCTACCCACAAAGACCTGTAAGTGTTTTGAATGGTGCTTCTATGTAGGCTCAGTTGAGGAAATAAAAATCCCCTTTTAAGATAAAAAAAAAATAAAAATACAAAGTTGATTTGTAAAAAAAAAAAAACATTGAGGTTTGGACTTCTATGCAACAGAATCATTGAAGCCAAAAGAAACTTTGAGGTAGTTGCACTGCTCAACCATGCAGTTAAGAGACAGTCTTATGCACTTATAATAAACCCCATAATGACTGACAGAATCATTAGCTGCTCCAAGCGTTTGCACCCATGTTCAAGTCTCTCACAATGAAGCAACAGAAGGGCTTTTCTAAAGAATCAAAGAGTTTGGGGATAGAGAGGCAGATGAAAGAGATCTAACCATTGAGTCTAGTATTCATATTGTACAAATCAGTGTATAGGACAATGACGTGGAGAACAGAATGTCAAAATTTCTATTAGCAGCCAATTCTCTTCTTGCAAACCAGCCTTAAAGTTGAACAGAATAAAGATGAGTACTCAAACGTAAACCCACTAGTGCAACAAACGTAGCTTTTAATCATACCCTGGAGCTGAAGGTGGGTTTTTTTGTTCAGACACTGCAAATACTGAACCAGTGATAGACTGGAGAAATGTCTCATTATCTGCTTCAGACCCCTAAACACATGTTAAGTTGGCGGAAGAAGTGAATACGTCTGGAGGGCCACAAAAAGTGCGCCCAAAGTCTAGATGGTGGATTAAAATTTTGGTAAAATCACTGACATGCAGCCTGGTGAATTTCAAACAGCAAATACAAAAAAAAGAACAAAGATATTGTCTTGATTATATATCATTCACTTCTGGAAAGTGTCCTTTATTTAGTCCCTTACAATAGAATGTGAAATACTTGGTGATAAAAAGCAACAGGTGAAAGTAATTCAATTTTTGGGAAAGAATGAAATGTCAAATGTAAGGGTTCGTTGTCATATAATCAAGTTAGTCTAAAATTGAATTTTCCCTTGGATTTGTGTGTGTAACTTCAACTTAACCTGATCCTGAAAAGGGCAGTGTGGTCGAGCAGATGTAATGGAAACAAAAATGCACTTGTAGTCTCTTTCTACAAGTCGCACACTGGAATGTCTTAGGTAGCTGACTGATTTTTCATGGCAAATAAACTGGAAAGCCACCCGAGGTCAGAAAATGTCAACGAAAGAAAAACAGTGCTCTTATTTTAAACAATGTTTAATGTCTGCTTTTCATCCACAACGACAGCAGAAAATGTTGCAACATACCTTCTTGTTTTATTCTGTGTTTGTTAATCTTGCATATGTTTTAATGTTTTCCACTGATTATAATTCAAATGGAGAAGAAGCATTTTCTGGATCCGAACTGGAAGTTAAATACATTTTCTCATATATGGCATCTTACTTTTCAGGTGCCATCCAGCTGGTTTAAAGGGAACAGACATGCAATCTAGATAGATTGTTATTGTGTGCGTCACAGTGAAACACAGATTAGAGAAAGCCAAGGCAAGACATGTCTGAGGAGCCCAGGCAGAATGACAACTGTTCCCACCGTTTTCCAAAAACAATGCGTTTTATAGGAACGTGCCCAACATGCCACGATGTGGATACAAGAGGAAATGCAACCTGAGGAAGGTAGAAAAAGAGCCCAGATGACCAGTCCAACCGTTCAAGCTGAACCCCAACATCAATGTGCGCAATTTTCTGGTTGTACTTTTGTGCAAGTGTGAAGCATCATGAACTCCACTGGACAAGACCAAGGGGGTTCCAGTATTGACGACTGCCCTCCATAAAAAGGGCCAAACTGGAATCTCACAAATGAATGCTGACAGGTGCCAAAGTTTCTGGGAGAAAATCCCTTGAACTGATTTATTTTGGCCAGCTACATCTACGCTGCAGTATGTTTATAGAAACTGAAATTAAGCTTTCAAAGAACCTCAAATGTGGAAACATGGAGGTGGCTCAGGTTTTGTTTTGGGGCTGATTTTCTGCATCTGGTAAAAGAAAGTTATTTTTTTATATAGGAAATAAAAAATAAACCATGTCATAACTGTCAGATTTTAAGTTGTGTCAAGGATAGTTATGTGTATATCTATTTATTTTGGAAGGTTATCAAAACATTTGTAATGAGTGTAGTTCTCCAATAAGAACTGTGAAAGGTAGAATTAACATTGGTAAGCATTTGGCTAAACCTGTAAGTAACAAGCAATAAATCAATAAATTGCATGATGAATTAAAATGAGACATGATTTCCATTTGGACAACAGTGATGAAGAGATATTCTCATTTAATATTGCTGGAAAACTGCCATTTGGAGAAACGCTGCAAGCATTTGACACAATACAAAGTAGTTAGTTTGAACTACCTGCCACTTTTGCCTATTTTCTCCATCTAAGGTGAATGAATATTACTTTTTTTAAATGACATTTTGTTTACCGAGTTCTCATAATCCATTTTAATTATTGTTGTGTTGGCTATTTTGTTGGTTTATTTAAAATAGTAAAATGTTTTCAAGTTCCAGGGTTACACATTCTTCAGAAAATGCTTTTTGCTCTTTGAGAGGATGTACTTGCATTAATATGGCATTTCTGTTGTCATATTAGTTGAAAATAGTCTCAGGATATTATTGTTTATTGTAATAATTTCTGGGACAATTTATCATCCTGCAAGATTCATTAATGTAACTGGCCTCCATTGGGTATTAAAGAGCAATTTAAGTGTAAAAATAGAATAATTCAGTCGACCTCTAACTATTATGTAGGTTAAAGGACCTTAAAGGAGCAAGCTGCAAATTAGGAGCCCTCTTTAAGACTGAAAATCCAAGGTTAAACCTATAGTTATGCAAATAAAACATTCAATATTGTTTTGTTGCATCTATCTGAGTGAGACTGTGTGATGAAACTCTCAGTAGCATCCAGGTTTGAATCTCTGATAAGACACAATGAATAAAAAGATGGATAAGAACATCTGAACACTGGTGGCGATAAGGACTGCTACTGCTGATAGCAGCTACTTAGCCAGTCTGGTCACGCTTAGTGATAGCTCTGAAGCAGCTATCTGCGCCGAGTCTGGTTTCTGTCAAATGCAATCAAACTTGTCACACACAGAATAACAGAGGTAGGGACTAACATGAAAATCTATCTAAAGCCCGTCTACTGACAACATGGTGGTCAGCCTGTCGTAGCTCCTGATGAAGTGAGCAGGTTCACAAACTGGTCGCTGACTGTAGTAACTCAGGTCTAGCTTGAACAGCAGATGAAACTACTGTAGGTGCCATCAGTGGCATCTTGAAGAGTTTATGCATTCTGCTAGCTCAGGATATTAATTTATCACTGAAAATAACCAGGGAACATTTTCTTTTATGTTATTTGGTCAATACGTTTTGACATCCATTTGATTCTTTGCGTTATGTTTAGTATGGAGAGACTTTGTTCGACTTACCTCAATAATGTAGAGCACAATGTTCTTGTAGAAGCAGTACAGGATGCATTTGGCTACACGGTTGTAATTCCAGGCTCCGTGGACGAGCAGCAGATTCTTCAAGTATTTGAACTGTGTGGGAGGGAGTAAATGGAGGGCAACGACATGATGAATGAAGAGCGGAAGCCTGAGTGCAGCACAGCTCTAATCGTTCTTCATAATTAGAGATCATAGCTGGAACATTGAAGCAACTAAATGTACTTCAAGATTAAAGCAAGCGTTTAGTCTTTTTTTTTTTTTTTCCAGCGGAAATCTGAAGGACCAGTATAAGATTTTGGCCAAATCCCTCACTAACACATTCCAAAAAAGACCAGTCACAGACTGCAGGGCCAAGCTTTAAATTGCAGCAATTAGCGAGGTTCGTATAGGGGTATTGGTCTCCAAAAGCTGTGCATTACACTTCAGTGGCTTTGTGGTTATGCTATTATTTAGAGCTTATGTTAAATTTTCAAATTATGGACTTATCTTTACAATACAACAAGTAATGAAAGGCAAAAATGAATAAAAACCCAGTAAAAGCTGGACTGCAGGTAAATTAAGATTATTAGATATGGAGTAGGCCTTAATCCAGATATAAATGTACAGAGAAACTGCATCAATAACAGAAACTGTAGGAAAAGTCAAACTTTAAATTGTGATTTCTGTGCACTTTCCATTTAAGAATTTTATGCGTTACCAGACCTAAAACTTGATTTTTTTTTAAAGATTTTTTTTTTTTTTTTTTTTTTACATTTGAGACAATTTACAAAAAAAAACAAAAAAACAAAAAAACATTTCCCTGAAAGTGCTTGTGCAGTTGACAGGTTTCCTCTGCATCTTTTACGAATTAGGAAATAAAAGCTTTGAAGTTGACTGCATTATAACCTTTTAAGCCAAATTACATCAGTCCCATTAAAAAAATCTATATATGAAGCTCAGACTTCCTAAAATCAGGACCAATTCTAAAGTGTGTGAACTTTATACCTTCTCCCTGTTGAAGGCTGTTCCGATACTTTGTTCTGTATCTGAACCATCTTAGAACTTGCTTACTGTCAGGACCACAGGTCCAATTAAAGTGGGCAAGAAGTTAAAATGTTCCTTGGAAACGTTCCTTTTTTCTGGGTTTTTCTGTAAGTCATCAGGCAGAAACCAAAAAAAACAAAATACTGGTGGCCAAAATTCCAGAATTTAACTTCATGAAATTGTAAAGTTAGATTGTCATGTGGCAAATCAAAGATAAAAAAAATAGTCCAAATTAAAAAGAAATGCAATGCAAATAAAGAAATGAGATAAAATAAGTCAGAATGTCTGGCACCAGATCTATATCTTTTTGCCATATTTATGTATCCTAAGGTAGTAGGAAATTATTCTCTGAAAAAAAAAATATAGTGAATCACTTCCTTCCTTACCTATTGCTGCCCACTGTTGGTAAGCTGGCTGAAAGAAGGTTCCCTGAGAAGATAACTTGATTAATTTGTCTGCTTCTATTTACTTATTATACTTTAGTTACTCTATAAAGAGCAGAACAACATAAAAATTTTATATTCTGCTGCATTAGCACCTCAAAAGCGCTGCTAAATTTATTGTTTCATGCTTAAATGATTATTATAAGAATCCATATGTGCATCGTTTACCATAAAGAAGAAATTGCAGTTTTCTGTTTAAAATGAAAGCAATTACATCATGTTATGCATTTGTTTAAAGTTTTTTTCATACAGAAAATTTGTGGTGCTTTTTACTCAACGATCCCAAACATATTATTTCTCTGGGGGTCTGCTGACTTCTTTTTCAGTGTCATCAAAGAATTATCTGTAAAATAGTAGTGGTCTCCAGCTAGCGTGACCAACCCTCGTGTTGGATATATTCATTTAAAAAAAAAAGAAAAAAAAGTTGAATACACGGTAGACGGACAGCAGAGGTGCCATGACCCAAATATTTTTAATCCTGAAACCGACTCAGCAAGCAAACCTGACTTCTATAGGAGCAAAAAACTGAATCTCCAGCAGAAAGGAGCTCATCCAATTCTCTTCATGATCATTTACTTCATGTAGAGGGATAAAAATAACAAGCTGTGTGATTTTCTAAGACTGATTCTGGTTTGAACTCGGCAAATTACAGTTAATGTGCTGTAGCAGTAAAACACCAGTTGAGGTCTGGAGGTGCAATTTAATTTAAAGCAGGGGCAAAAACCTAAATGGATTATTAGACCACTGAGTTTTGAAGGACACACTCTCCACATGTCATATGGATCAAAGGCCTCTTGAAATATAATTGCATGCTGAAGTACAGAAGATGTACTGTTGGCTTCTCATCCTCGAAAGCCTCTTAGCGTTAACAGAAACACGATGCGCCGTACATCGAAGCGGTGGATCAGGAGCTCCCCGGCTTTTGTTGCTTACACATATCGCATATCGACGGAGTGTTCCAGACGAGCTGGTTACCAGGACGCAAGCAGGTATTTACACAACATTTTGCCAGAATCCGTTTTCGTGGAGCTTTGTTGGGAATTTGATGTCAACAGGCGCCTGTTTTACAGGTGTTTCTACTTCAATGTTAAGCCCCAGCTCATTCAGATAGATCACCTATTGTTATTCAGAACAATGTGCAATCCTATCACTTACACAAACCACGCGAGAAGGCAGTGGCAGAAACAACAGAAATGTATCACTATACCCTGCTGATAAACTAAGAAAACAAAGTAGATGTTTATGTTTATTTTAGTTCAGGTGTATTCCTATGGGTGATGTTTGCCATTCTGGTACAAACACATTTTAAAGATTCACTATTATTTTTCATGTCACACTACTCAGGTCTTAAACGCGTCTTATCCTTCAGTTTGACCACTTTTCATGTGAGGAAAACTTGAAAACACTTCCTCTTTCCTCGTGATAGAGCATGCTATTGCGCTCACCTGGGCAATAGAGTAGTCAGAAGAGTTTGCCGCCTGCAAACCCTCGTTGCCAGAGATTCCCACTCCGACATGAGCTGTCTGGATCATTCCTACGTCGTTAGCTCCGTCCCCAATGGCCAATGTGATCACCTTCACTTGTTTCTTCACCATTTCAACCACCTCCGACTTCTGAAGTGGAGAAACTCTGAAAGAAACCAGCAACGCTTGTATTACACAATGCATGATTTAGCAAGTTTAAAAGAAGTCATGTTTTTATTGTGTAACATTCTTTTTTTTTATTTTGAGGTGGACCTTTACACTTTGAGCAGTGCAAAAAAAAAGCCATATATGTATGGGTAAAGGATTAAATGGCATTCTGTGTTTAATCAGGAAGTAATTTCATATTTTCAGTGAAGGAAATGGACACGTTTGTAACTTAAAGCTTTTTTGGAAAGAATTAATGTTTTATTTTACCACATTAAAGATATTAAGGGAGTAAAATTAGGAGGAACGCATTTGTAGCTTTTCATAGCTTTTGCGGAGGAACTGGGATGAGTTAAAATTTGTCTTGGTTGGGTGCAGCATTGCAAATTCTGCAATATTTTCAGCTTATATCCAGTCGGCTTGATACATTTGCATCAGCAAAAAAGTTAAAAACCAAACTCGGGCAATAAATCTCTTCTGCAGACACAGGAAAGGACAAAGGGCACACGGTTAGCGGCAAAGCACAATTTCTGCAAAGGGAAATGCGCAAGTTCAAAGAATTCACATTATAACAAGAAATCAAATAGCACATGCCTTTCCAACAGTTAGTCAGTGGAGAACGTTATTTATTGACTTGGTGCTCAGACAGTTATTACCTGTTGCATGTTTAGTGTGAAGAAAGCAAGGGCATTGGGGAGCAAACCTGCAAGCGTATTTTTCCATTTGAGCTCCACCGTGCCAGGCAAGTCGGCTGCTGACACTTCATGCATCCAGGGAAGAAAGATCTGTCCACAGCTCCATATGAAGTAATATACTCCACCCATTAGAGATTTTTATGTTATTTGACTGGAGTCCAAGTAGAAGGAGTCAGAGTATATTTACTGTTGCTGTGTTGACACCTGACCTCTAGTAAAAATACATCCAATACAAGAGTATGCAGTTTCCTTCAACTCATTAAATGCATAATCAGCACAGCCAGCTTTGATTTAGACGTATTTCACACATAGTTTGTATTTAATATCAACTTAGATTATTCTCTAGATGTCATTTCATATTTTTTTTTCCAGTTAATTAATAACTAGGTCATAAAAGCAAACTAAATTGAAACAAAGACATAAACTGCTCACATCTGAAACATTTTACATTTACAAGCCTAAAACGGTAAAAAAACATGGAAGATCCCTCTTTGTGAACAAAATGCAACGCAAATAAACGTCATATCTGTCTTTAAAGGGTTAAGCTGCGAAAGCTTATTTTCTGAGGTTTATGGAGAATTTTTCCTTCCCTGGTGTATCTTTGTGTGTACCCAAGGCAAACACAGTTGGAGGGGGAAGAAAAATAAAAATTTGAGATCATGTACACGGTGCAAAGGTAATAAGGTACTCTGAGAACTGCTGCTGATTTCTGGCCAGGTAGCCCGTCACAGGCGCTTAAGCATATAAGTACTTCCTACAGTGGCAAAGGAGGTCACTGGAGTATCTTTTCATTGCCAGTTTTATTTATTAGTGTTATACGGTTTTGATAATAATAGAGAAATAGAATTATTAGTACTCCAAGTTTAATGTGTCTTTATGTGTGCAGGTTCTGCTGTCATCAATTTGGGAATTGTGATTTCATTTAGAGAAATATTTTCATATCCTGCGTCTGATCAAAACTGATGGCTTGTTGGAATGTTTCAAAGGTTCACTTGTATTTCAGGCTCATTTTATTCCCTCAGGAGTAAATTTTACCTGCAACAAATGACTGCTTTACAGGACAAGGCCAGATCCAGGAAGTACTGACGCACTCCGAACGTTAGGGCGTATTTCAGAGTCTTCCCGTCAATAATGAGAGCAAAGTCATTTTCCTTGTAGATGGCTTCTCCCAGAAGTCCACAGTGGTGGCTAAGAGTTTCCCTTGTTGCCTGGAAGATACAAAATACGAAAATCACAAATACTAGTTATGTACAGCTAGATCTGTTTAGAAGCAATAATATAACCTCTATTCTTTTGCTTTGATACAGATGTTAGAAAATTGTACATGTAGAAGAACAATGAACTAAAAGCACCTTTTGTATAAATTTGAATAAAAGTTTCACACAGCAGCTCAAATAGACTCCTCACAGGCCTTCACATAGATGATCTCTGTGTAGAGTCATGTATATTGCAATGTTATCCACTTAGTATTAAACACTCTTGACTTGGGCCTACTCCAACCTATTTGTAGCAATTATAAGTCATATTTCCTTAATTTATCCCAGGATTTTTCTTCAAAAACTGGACTGAATTCTTTAATCAACTCTCCCTTCGTGAGGTGTGTAAATTTAAGGCATGTTTGTTTGAATATGCGGACTTTTTTTGTATTATAGTAGGAAAAAAAAAAAAAACTGTCCTTGAATCAGAGTTTTGAATAAATAATAAAGTCCACAAGCTTTGTCTGAAACATTTGTTCAGAGAAAGCTTGAACAAATGTAGGATGTAAAGCGTTATGAACATAATGTCTGCCACCCTCCAGTCATTCCCAACTGCGCCCTAAATTTCAAAGTTCCTTTTTTTTTTTACATTTTTAGAATGAAAAGTTTTGTTAAATTATGATAAAACTTCACATGTGGAGGTTATTTTGAGACGTACCTCCTACCAAAGCATGTCAGATACTGCAGCACACCTTCAGGTGTTGGTGGAGTTCATTGTATGGCAAATCAGGGATGCTTTAGTCGCAACTCTCCATCAGGCAGGTGGTCATGCTGCTAGGTCTGATCAGCTTACATCTTAACTCCAGTTTCTAACACCAAACTGCTGAGGAACATCTGCTTTTCATCCTGGATGTTTATTATCATCTTTCATATTTATTACACTTAGACTCAGGCTATGAGGCGATACCGTTGATAAACTGAAGACGGATTCTGATATCTTTACAGTAGATCCAACGATGACTGATAAGAGATGATGCGGAAAAAAATAAACGATTCTGACAAGAGGATCAGCTGTCATGGAAAACAGGCATGTCTGGAAGGACGGAGCGGTGAGATCACCGTTTTTATCTTCCGTCCTCTCCACAGATGGTGAGGAGAGTTTCTTAATATCAGACAGGTAGGGAGTCACTTTATTTAACATAAAACATAAATAATATCTTTGGATTCATGTGTCGTAGTGAAAATCGTTCATTTATAAACAAGCTTCCACTCGGAACATAAAGTAAAAGAGAAAGTGTTGAATATGTGGTGCCAAGCAGATGCACAAACAGCTGAACTCGTATAAAGAAATAATGGAGACCATTTTCAGAACTGAAGGAGGAAGGTGCCTGGCCTGGTGTGGAGGTCAGATATGTCAAAGCCTTCAGATTGCACCATGGGGACCGCGCAATTTTCGCCTGGCATAACAGAACTCTGAAACCTCAGCTTAAGGGAAATATTTGGAGAGGGAGGCTTTACGTTTCACAAAGTGAGCAATGCAGACCGAGAGACACGCACGGAGAGAGATGATGGATTAACAGGAGGGAAGCTGAGCAAGAGGATACAAGGCGAGAGCAGCTGGGAGGACTTTACCATCCTGATGGGATCTATAAAACAGCTTGAGATGGCGAACAGCGGGCAAGCGCATGTGTATCCATGAATGCGTGTTGAGGTCAGGGTACCCACAGGCTGGAATATCTAAATTTAAGTACAACAGTTAGATCCGAGTTGCCCTGGGTCGTTTTAGATTACATCTCGGTGCATTAGCAATGCATGAAATGCTCTCTGTACAGACCACTGGAACACTTTGTTTGGGACATCAGCAATCCATCATAAAGTCTGATAAGCAAAGTTTACAATTTCCTCAAGTACTTTGCTCATTTCCCCCCTTATTTCCACTGAGGAATTTTAGCGCTAATGCTACGCGTCTCCGGCTAAAGCCTCTTTGTTATGGCTATAATCACCAGTTGAGCCTATGTGACGAGCTAGTGTTTGGTTTTGGAACGGGTATGTGGTGGCCATTCAGAAATCCACGGGAGCTTCCCATAAAGACTGAGCTCCATTGTTGATATAGTTCTTGACTGATGCAGCCAAAAGGACGTGACCGTCATGATGTGGAATCTGGACATTTGTATGGATCAAATGTCATCATCTGTTCAGACTCAGAGGCCTACAACAAGGGGACACTCAAACTTCATTAAAAAAAAGCACAGAGATGGGTTTACACACTTATTTGTAAAGGTGAGGCCAGGCCTAAACAAAACATGCTCATTACACTTTTTGAAAAAAATAACTAGATTTAGATTTTAGTCTGCTTAGTTCTGCATATTTGGATATATTTTCAGAATGACCTGCTTTCGAGCCTCTGTTTGAATCAACATAAGCTGCTGCTGGCCACGCCCCCCGACTCAACATTTACACTTGGCACTTGAAAATGGCTGCAAACAGATGCACCATTATACAACTGCAAATTTTTGAAAAGTAGAATTAGAGCCTCCAACACAACCAAGAAGGATGCAGCAAAATGTTTCTGGATGGTAAGTCAATAATGAAACACTTGTGTTTTCTAGCAGCGGTTGTCCAGCGCATGTAGCAGGAAAACCAGCTAACTAAACATCCTGGAGCTCTACTTGGGATGCTTGGTGTTGAGCTGGGCTCGGTGGTGTTCATCAAATATGACTTGTCGGACGGTTTTTGAAATTGCTTGCTTTCCAGATACCAAAAAACATTTACTTATTACCAAGAAAAGCCTGTGTGGGTTTTTTAAGTGCTTGAACTTTTTTTTTTTTTTTTTTTTTAAAGAAGTTGAGACATAAACGGAAGCATTAAAATGTACAAGTAAATGTAGCATAGTAGGCCTCCTCTAAATTAGAAACTAATGCTAGTTCAGGCATATTTGGAACTGAAAACTGGCAAAAAGAGATCCATGTTTGAATAAGTGCTCTCATACCTGCTGACCCCGCAGCCCGGCTCTCTGTCTTGGTGGACAGCTTTCTGTTTCTGAGTTTTAACAAACTGCCTTATGTAAGCATCTGCTCAACCACAGCAGAATGGGAGCTGACATTTCAAAGCACTGGCCTGTGGGCTGTGTGAATGCACCAACCTAACATTCTACCTCGGCTCCATTTATCACGTTTAACAAACGTCTGACAGAGTGAAGGCCGTCCGTCATCACCGAGAACCACCCCCTCCAGCCGCTTCATTCACGGCTTTTCGTCTTCTTCCCCGTCTTTCTGTCTGACAAAGCCGAACCCGGTGGAGTCTTGGCTTCAATCGACATATGTAGCTTTTCCCCTTGCTGAAACTGCAGGGACTTGCCCTTTTCAAGCGCAGGAACAACAGACATGACTCTCCTGCAAGGGGGTTAACAGACTTCCCTGTTGGGTGTCGTCATGTTAAATGCGGATTTCAGGATGTGGGCTGGGTTTTTATGGAAGGCACCCTGTGGCCTCGTCCTTCAACACAGGCAAATATTTCTGGCAAAGAAAGATTTGCCAGAAAGTGAGGATAGTTAAGAGTTACTTCCAAAGCAAGGGATGAATTGTTATTAATTAACATAAAATGTGTGTAGCCCTATTTAGATTTTCCAATTAGTCATGTAGAAGTACAGGCTCACAGCAACAACTTGACTTTTTATAAAACTTCTGCAGAGGTTTCCTTAAAAAGTAGGATCTTAAGTTCCTTTAACATCTTGCAATGATAGATCTTCAGAGCAGATGTAGAAACCACAGAAGTAAATTCTGCTGAAACGTGTTTACACTACAGATATACAGAGGAATTGGCTCGTGTCCCCAAAATTAGCAAAGTTTTAGTTCAATCAACTTTAACAACACTCTTTAGTGTGGATGTAGTTACCGAGTTAAGGAAGCTAACTTAGTTTAAAAAGTTTATTTCAGTATTAGTAAGGTAATGTAAGAAGGACGACAGCGATGCAAAAAGATATTTAGAGGAAACTGTTTTCTCTAACACGTTTAAACGTGTGCAGTTCATTCAGGCTGTAGGAGAGAGATAGAGCAAGATTAGCAACAGGAAAGCTGACAGGAAACAGGAAAGCTGAACATAGTACAGCAACATTTTTATCCTTTTTTTAAGCTTTTAATTTCTGCCATGCAACAACACTGGGTTTGGAAAGGTTGACAGCGTCTTCAAAATCTTAGCTATACTTAGTTATACTAGCTGGGCTGACTGTGCAAATTGCCAAAATTAGATGTTAGTCAGTTTGAATTTCTGGTCTCCAAGTCAATGAATGTCTAATTCTCTGCAGAACTTGATGGCAAACTGAGGTTGTAATTTAACCACTTAATGTACGTGTTTGAGCGGAAATGCATCTTAAAGGTGCAGAACAAAAGCTCTCGAGGACAGGCATTGGAGGCCCATGGTTTAACCATTAACTCTATTTATCTTTTAAAATAATAGTAGAATGCTGTTTTACAGTGCAGTATTAAATATGCAACATACAGTAGTTGTTAAAAGAGAGATCATATGACCGAATTGTACAAAAACCTGAGTGGAAATGTAGTTTTAAAAAAACAGATATACACAGATATTCAAATTAAAAGAAAAGTAAATATTTTACATTTATTTTTGCATGTTTTACATCATTAGTTTTATACAGATCATTTTTAATTACGATCAAAGAAATCCAAAAATACTTACATTCAGACTGTCTTCATTAATCACCAGCATGCCCATGTTCTTTGTAAGAAGTTTGCAGGAATGTCCTGTAGGATCACAGAAAGAAAAAAAGAAAAAAGAAAAACATGTACTGAAGCTTTTTGATATATTACAAAAGACCGAGAGGTCAGGAAAATCATTGCATAGGTCATGTATTATATGAAAGGCATAAAACTACAAAAAGGAGAAAATTAAACAGGCAGTAAAAATCTAAATGTTACAGCTAGCCGAAAACTCCAGTCTTAGGACATGACTAATGAGTTTGGTTTACAAGAGTTTGTCAGTTTCCTGTTTTAACAGGCAGTTACAACTCTGGGTTACCCAACATGGCTCTCTGGGGAATGATCTCTACAGTGCTTGGCCGGGACACACACTCAGGGTCACCAGCAAGTGGTGGATGGAGCCTCTCATTGGGGGGAAAACAGAAATATTTCATGAACCAAGACTAAAGCCTTCACTTTAACGCTGGGGCTGCAAGAGAAAGCTGCCATCTGTGGGCATAACCACATACATATTTGAGGGCTTCAACACTTTACTTCTGTCTGGAAAGAGATTTCAGTCATTTTTTTTTTTTTTGCTAAAAAAATTACCACATAACCTGTCTTGTGAACAAGTGGGTGGCATTTTCTGAGAGTGAAAATGAAATAAGCATATGAATAAACAACAGTGCACGCACACAGAGGAAATGAACATGTTTCAGAGCTAAGCTCAAACAGGCTCGGGTCTGGGGTCTAGCAGATTGTTTTCTTAAGTGCAAAGGTGCAAACGTCCAAAAATTTGCCAGTGTGGAAAATGTCTCCCCGTCTCAACACCGTCTCTGTTCCCTTCCCCCACTCGTCAATTCTTGACACAACCCTTCCGCCTAATGTGTTTACCTTTTAACTCATTTCACTCTCTTTTTTTTTTTTTGTCATAGTTAAATTCTTGAGCCCCTTTCAATTCCAGGAGGAACTAAAGACCGTTCTGGCAGGCCTCGAGGAATGCATAACGACGCTCATGCCACAGCAATCTCAGCTGCACAAAGGAAGCAAGATTTAATTCTCAACAGTACCTCAACAAAATAATATCCTTTGAACTTCTTCACATTTTATTAGGCAACAACCACAAACCTCCGTGGACTTCACTGGTGTTTTATGTGACAGACCTACATAAAATACCAGTAAAGTGGAAAGAATATGAAAACTTGGACATCTTCCCAAACCAACCAGGCTTTCTAGTCAATCAAACGAGAGTTTGATTAAAGCGGACTAAACAGGGTTGATATGAATGCACCCAGAAAGGCATTTCATTTTGCGTCTCTCTGCTAACATGACTGATCAAAATAAGGGTTAAACCTGCAATGTATTTACAGAGAAAGCAGTAGAAGGCTGTATTTCTGGAGAAAGAAACATTGCTCTTTTATAGAACTAGGCCAGATTTAAAGAAAAGCTCTCTTACGTTACATCCAGATACACAAACTCTGCAGGAGTTATTTGTAATAAATCAGCTGCTTGGGTGGTGTAGGCTTCATCCAACTGTTAACACAAATCTTGAGCTGCATCACCAGTTTCATTTGGAATATTGTACAGAGCGCCGTTTCGCTGGCAATGGGAATAATGTTTCAGTGAGGAAAACAGTAAGAAATAACATAAATACTGAGCAGAGTTTTTACAGAGCAGCTCGGCCAAAAGGTCGGGCTGTGAAAATGCTTCCAGTGAGCATTAGCCTCAGCTGAGGCCCCTCACATCTGGGCACAGTGGGCACAAAAGGCTGATTCAGTCAGGCCTCAGTGGTAGGTGCAGCCGCAAAAACGAACACACTTTTAAAACCTATTTTTCTAAACTTTATGCTACCGAGTTGGCTGTATTCAAGGTTGATCCACTTTTGATAGTCATCCACTTCCGTGATCCCAGGGCAAACAAGGACGTGAACTACAAACTGAGACGGCCAGGCAGCGTTGGGCTGTTTACCTTCCAGATAACATCTGCAACAGTAAAATCTCTGAGGAAGTGAGATGTAGAAGAGGGGCCTGCTTGAGTACATATGCATGGCCTTTATTTCACGTCAACGTAGGGAGCTCATACATCATCCTGCAACAGATGCTTTCATTAAATGTGTGTGACACAGCAACATTGAGCTTATCCGGAGTTTATCATGCAGGGTGAGGAATGACTGCAGGGCCGACTGGAGTATCTGTACCAGGGAGGCGCACAAACGCAGCGAAAAGCGTCCTGATGCAGGAACATCAGGAGGAAAAAAAGCATCTGTACTGCTAACAGCTTTGCAGAGTCTTGCACAATTTATGAGTTTTTCACCTTTACTCATGGTAGAACCACAAAAGGTCAATGTGTTTTATTCAAATTTTAAGTATTAAACCAGAACAAAGTAGTGCAAAATGACAAAGTGGAAAAAAAAAGACAAATGGGTTAATTTTTTTTATTTTATTTAGCTCTCTTAATATAATACTGCTGAATAATCAGCAGAAGCACAATGGCCTTAGAGGTTTTAAATATAGCATTAGTGTAAAAACAAAGTAACTGTTTAAAGAAAACCTCTTTGCACTTTGGCATAATCCATGACAGGACACAAAAAAAACATGTGGAAGAGGCCGGTCTGGTCAAATAAAACCAAGATTGAGCTTTTTGCCTCCATACAAAACACTCATTGTTTGTGAAACTAACAGCACATTACCCTGAATACAATGTCTCCTCCTTGCACCATGGTAATGGCAGCATAATGCTGTGGGCATTGACAAAAATAAACTGGTCAGAAAGTGATGGGAAGATGGTTGGAGAAATGCTGCTTAATTCTGGAAGAAAGCCCTAAGTGTAATGCAAAAGCTACAATGGAAAGACTGACCATTTTTATGTATTAGAATGGCATAGTCAATGTCCAGGCATAAATCTATTAAATTTATATCAAGACTTGAAAATTGGTTTTCACAGATACTCTCCATCCAACCTGACAGAGCTTAATAAAAAACATAGGCCAACATTTCAGTCTCTAGATGTGTTTAGCTGCTCTAAAGCACAAAAAGTCTTAAAAAGCTGTAATTAAATGTGAGCACGTATTTATGCCACACATTTCAGATTTGTTCTTTCACAATTATTCACTACATTGTGTTGGTCCACTTGTTAAAGCCCCAATAAAACACATTAAAGCAAGTTAAGAAACATTCAAAAGGAAGGGATTCTTTTGCAGGGCACTGCAGAGGCTTTTACTGTACATGTGTTAACAATTCAAGCAGCAGTTAGTCATTATGCAGCTGGTAGCAGAGCTTAGTTTGTATGAAGCTTAAGTAGTGGCTTCCCTCTGCGTACAAGCAGTTGTTTTCAGTGAAAGGGAGAATTAAAACAAACTCTGCTGCAAAGCATGTTTACAAACTACACCACTGATGATTTTAGAGGTAGACGGCACGCCACACTACATGACAGGGAACAGAGAGCAGCGTTCACATGAAACACAAAGCCCTACCAAGTACGTTTTGGTCTTGTTTCTAGTGCAAATATATGATGAAATAAGGCAAAAAAGTAGAAGTAGTGACTTTTCAGCACGATCGGAGCTCGTTTTCAGTAAATAATTTTTTAATATTGATGAAAAAGTACTAGTTCCACTGGCAAATTATTTCAAGACATTTTTCCAATGTTCTAAGTGAAATTATTTCAAGTGTACCAAGATATTTTCGCTAGAAACTAGACTAATGAGTTTGCCGTCGTTGCTCACCGATGTTGATGGCTGTTTCCTGTTTGTCGCCCGTCAGGATCCAGATCTTAATGTCAGCCTTCATTAACGTCTCGATCGTTTCAGGGACTTTGTCTTGGAGCTTGTCTTCTATGGCTGTGGCCCCCAGGAGCTGCAGGTTCTACCACAGAGAAGGTTAGAATATATACGAGTAAGTGCTAACCTGGGTCAAAAAGAAATCTACCAACTGCTTTTGTTTACCACCCAGAAAAACCACCATGGGATTCTTAGGAGGTTTTGGATCAGATTTTAAGCGCCTCTAAGTGCGCATTTCTTCACATGTTTTCAGCCCACGCACACACAAGCAGGCCCATAAACACTTTTGGTCAGTTTCTCAGGAAACTGGGGCTCTTTAGGGTTGCTTATGGACTTGTAAGGCTCATCACAAGACCAAAGATTTGACAAGAGCCAGTGGCAGTGGGGAGACAGAAGCCAGCACGCGAGGAAAGACCAGAGAAGCTCTTTAAATTGAGACCTGAGCCCTAATGCCAGTTTGCATGCAACTCTGGCCTGCTTGTTTGCTGGGAACAGGAAGCCTGCAGAAGAACCTTATACTTATGTGCGCTGTCATAATTAACTTTTTATATCTGAAATATTTACTTTTTTACTGTGGAAAAGAAGAATTAAGGCATGTACTTCATAAATCGGTTAAAAGCAGTCTGCTGTTTTGGTAAAAAAAAAAGTCGCATTTGTAGTGAAGCACTGAGGCAATAAGATTATGCCTTCATCTGCTTCTGTTCTGCATAAAAAAAGAACTGCAGATTGTAAATGAACAAACTGGTCTCCTACTTGTTGGATCAGTCTACTGATAGTCTTCCTACAAAGTAGCGCCACCTAACTAGTATTTTATTTAGTATAACTGTAAGAAAATGGTCCAAAAATAATGGCTTTAAGCTTTCTGGCATAAATCAATTTGCAAGGTCTAAAACAGACTAAAACAGTCAGGTGCAGTTTAGCTGAGTCCAGGCGTTGCTGTTAGCGGATTGTGCAGCAAAGAGCACTGAAGAGTTTGGGGGAGATTGAGAAGGTGAGCTGCAGATGAAATCAGAGCGAGACGAAGTAAAAGTCACCACCACAAAGACGTACAGAAAATGCAATTTTATTAGCCGTCAGCCATAAACATGATAATTAAGAGAAATGAACACTTTAAAAAAAAAAAAAAATCACTGTGTGAATTAAATCTATATGTGCTCGGCTTTTTTTAAGTTTTTTTTTTTTTTTTTTTACTGAAATAAAATAACTTTTTAATGACATTCTAATTGACTTTGTTTTAAAGCAGATCTCTGTAAAAGTCTATACAGTAACTATGGAACTCTTGCGATCTATAAAATTTGACTGTGGCTCCATTCTGCCCCCTTGTGGAGCTGATTTGTACAAAGTTGAGGTGTGGGTGGCCCAGAGCAGCAGTGAACCCCAAATCGTGGGCAGCCGCAGTGCCACACTCGGCTCATTAGGCAGCGCACATTACATTTTCCTTTTTGAAAGCTTTTATGTTTGGCTCGTGATTGATTGCCTCCATTTGTTTTGGGCGGCCCCAAGCAGCCATGAAGACGAGCCAAAAGGCTGATTTACAACTGCGGCTTCCTGTGTTTGAGAAGCTCTTTCAACACACCAGCCGCATAGAAAACCAACACTACCTGCTGCAGAAACACTTAGATTCAAACCAAAAGGACACATTTCAGAACATCTGAATCTCTGTAGGTATAGCTACACCTGCCTCTCTAGTTACACTTATAATCATCTCCCTATTTAGGTAGAAATGAGTGAAATGCCTTATGATAAAATGTATCTTTTACTGGAGAAGCATATTCTTGCACAAACAAACTTTTATCCTGAGCTAGTACATTCTTTGGATTTTTTATTTTTATTAAATAATATTTTTAGAAACTAATCCAGTGCTGCAATTATTGGTACCTTCAACAGTTTCTATGAAATAAATGTAACAACGCAATTTTGCAATTGATGCTTTACACCTTAAATTAAGACTTCCAAAGAGCCGAAATAATTGACAGTTTCTCTTTGTCCGTTCTGTAAAAATATGACACACAGAGTAATTTCATTAAGCTGGTCTTGAAAACGTGAAAGACAAGAGTATCGGAGAGAATCTCTCCATGACCTCTTCTATTTCTACATTCAGAGAAATAAAAACTGGATCTGAGACAAACAAGACTGGTAAAGGTCCCGGGTTTATCTCACCACCCTACTCATTGCTTCCCTATTCATTAACATGTTTAAATAAAACTCTGGTGGCCAAAAATGAGACGCCATCGGTTCATCCAACATGGCGAAATGTTGACAGATGACTGACCTGTCCTCTCAACAGATATGGACGCCTATAAATGTAGCATAGTTGGGTTTGTGATAAACCCAAATTAAATTGAATTGAATGGGTATCATCAACAGAAAATCATGACTTAAAAACAATCGGGGCGTTCCTCATCGCAAACCTTCTCTATGAGCTCGTAGCTCTCCTCCAGCTTCAGGGCTCTGTTCTGGATGGCGGTGGAGGCTCGGAGGTGCAGCTCCTGCCAGTGCTGATAGGACGACTCGCTGATGTCTGCCACCGCAAAGCACAGAGTGCGCAGGCCTGGAGGAGTGAACGCAGAATCACAACTTCAAACATCAAACATCATAACTTCTTAGCTGGAGATCCAGTCGGAAGCAGTGTCCAATACTCATTCAGATTTTGTCTCCTGACAAACAAGTACTCAATAACTATATGTCCACATTATTGAAGTGTACCATTTGTGGATTTGTGTGCATATCAGTGTTTTCTATGTTTCTATATCAGACCAATGGAGATCTTCAAATTTTTTCCAGATACCTTGTGTTTTTATTTATTTTTATTTTTATTTTCTCATGACTTCACAAAAGATGTCAGTTTTTGAAGTGATGCCTTACAAAACAACTCAGTCTGCCATTCCACTCACAGGTTGTTAATTAATCTGTCTTTTAGGTAGACATAAAAGACTTAGAGCAGCAAAATTTTAGACCCATTTAAATTTAAACCATGAGGGAAAAGTAAATAAATAGTGTCCATTTATACAGTGTATGAAAATAGTTTCAACTGAATCTCTCCCATACAGTGCCAAGAATTGTGTTGATCTGTAGAAACATCACCTCTTCTTTGCTTTCTTTTTTTTTTTTAATAATTGATATGCCCCTTTTAACAACTCCGTACAGGCCTCAGACAAACAGGGACATTTCTGTAGAACAGAGATATAAAAAGAAAACACCACTTTCTGTTTGAACAATATGGAAAGTTGCTGAAAAGTGAAAACACGTAAAGACATTTACTGATGTCTAAATGCTGTCGAGTCTCTTGATCTCCATGTTCACTAATGTTCTCTAACAGACCTTTGGGACCTTCACAGAAGAGATGGATGTATATGGAGATTAGACTGTACACACATGCTCTCCATTTACTAATTAGATTAATTCAAACCCAAATGGATGTAACTGACATTTGTTTTTAGCCATTTCTAGCACTTTCTAAATGACAGATCAGGGATCTTCACAGTCCAGCCAGAATGCTATATTTAGCCTACGTCAAATATTCCCAATGACATAATTCTGCTGCTGTTTCACAAGGGGGCAGTATGAACATAGCACATGAGGGGCTCCTTCTGCTGCAGTTTACAGTTTTATGTTGTTACTCCTCCTAATATTCATCTAAATCAATTATCAAAAGATAGATAAGTGGGAGTGGAAAAAAAAAACCCTCAGTGGGCTGATAGAATAAAACTTCTGATCATGGCCAGGAAGACATAAGCGTCGTCTTCTGTGCATTACAGGCTAGCTGAGACAGGGGGCAGTATTTCTCTACTCACCCTCAGTGGCAAACTGCTCCAGGTGCTTTAAGGTGATCTCTTTGTACCTTGAGCTGTCGGCCAGCCGGTCGTAGATCACAGTGTCCTGAAGGGACATAAAAACTCATTGGTTAGAGAGGGTAGAGGCAGTAACCGGCTGAAATCGTTTGCGTTGTTAAATGGAATCCGTTTCCATTTCTCATCATATGCATGGATTTTCGTGATCTTCTTGATTATGTGCTCCAGCTATCAAAACTAAATTCAAACATTTTATTCTCGGTGTTATGCACCAAAAGATTTAGAAGGTCCCGCCGACTTGTACCACTGCAGATAAAACCCAACATTTCTGTCTGTCACACTGCACATGTGTAACATGAAGCAGCCTTTATCCTGATGCTCAAAGAAAGACTTCCTAATGTGAGGGAGAGGCAGAGCGGGGAGAGTGGCGATGGTGGTGTTGGGCTGTCATGTGTTGCCATGGAGAGAGACAGACTCACAGCTCCTTTGCAGTAGAGGCGAATCTTGCCAGATGGGGTGCGCATGATGACAGACATCCTCTTCCTTGTGCTGCACAACAAAAAGCCCAAACAGGACGGTGAAAGTGAAGAAAGCAGGGGGGCGGGGGAAGAAGAATCTCAGTGTGAAATAACAGTAGCATTTAAAAGAAAGGAAATACCTTGTAAACTCCAGCACATGAAGCAGTTCATACTTTTCTTCTTTTCCAGGCTAAAAAAAAATAAAATAAAATGGAAAAAAAGAGAAAGATTTAAGCGAAATGCGAGTTTAGCAAACCAATCCAATGGAGACTCCTTCATCTTTGTTTTCTGTCTGAGCTTTCGTTAAATGGCACAAGCCAACCCTTTCTCTTCATTTAAATCAGCCGTAACTGCAGTTTAAAAATATTCATCAGTCGCCTTCTGATGGCAGAAGAACAAGGTAAAATTCAATTAGCCTCCTTAATTGGGAAGACTGCAAGGTGAAATATCCTGAGACCTTTAGAAGCTCTAATGACGATGAGAAAATGGAACAAACATATACGCCCCAAGAGGATTAAAGAAAGGAAACCGTTCTGGCTTTTGAGCCTCGGGGCCTGTTAGTGCAATTATCATGTTTGCCACTTAAGCTAACAGCTCCAAATCCACAGTATTAATAACGGTAAAACAAACTGGACGGCTCCCGAGTCCCACAGTGTGGTGTTCATGTTTACTGTCACAACAGTGAATCATGAAAACGGTGTTATATACATTCCCTGTTTCATCCATCAACACAACAGCCTGCTTCACTTTCCTCAGCTCAGTCTCGACTTACCACTTCCACAATCACGCTGTCAGGGGTTCGTCCAGAAAACACAAAGCCGAGGTTTCGAGCGGCTCTCACCAGAGCGCCTTCGTCTTAAAAGAAAATAAAGAAGAGAAAAACGTACCATGAACAGACCTGTTGACATATTGTTGCCCTTAGACAACTTGGAATTTGAGCTTGACATTCTAAAGAACTAACAGCTTACACATAAATCTTCTCCCCGTGGAAAAAAAAACAAGAATAAAGACAAACTTAATATAGGGAATAGGTAATTAATGCTTAAGAAACTGCAGTGTAATACAGTCCAGTATAGAAGCGTTTGTACCAACGCTGCACAACATATGAATGTACTGATAACACAGTTGCAAAGACACTTGGAATGCATTCATTGTTGGTTATTATATTCCAAGGCTAATGAATTAAGACAAAACAATGTTATATTTTCTCAGTTGGATGTCTTGCTGCAATTACTGCTGTCATGTGACATAGATAATGGCACTCAGGGGGCTTAAAGGTCACAGAGAGAGTTTGAAGCATCACATTAATAAATCAGAAAGACAGGAAAATGTGGATCTATCCCAGCTGAAGTCATCATTGCCATATTCACCAAAATAAAATAAAAAAAACAGAGTAGAAGAGGAGAATAGAAACGGCACACAAAATATCAAAAAGTGCTAAAAATACATTACATATAAACAGATTTATAATAGTATATTGAACAAATATTGCTGTTACTTGATGTTCATGTTTTGTCACACAAATCCATAAACATCAATGTATTTTAATGGATTCTATGTGGCAGAATAATACAAAGTGGTGCAGAATTGTGGACTAGTGGGAGGGAAATGGAAACTTTTTACAAATTAAACTCTATTTCTGTGTATTGATATTCAGCCCCCCTCTATCGATAAATACTCCAGTTTAGCTGGAGATCCTTGTGTTGATAGAATTGCAGTTGTGCTTGTGTGTTGGTCCAAAATGTAAAAAACATTTGAAGGGATTTGAATTTTTTTGTTGCCCAGTTTCAACTGTACTTAACATATCTCAGTTTGCAGGTTTAAGCATGCAGAGGTCTTTACTCATTTCCTGAAATTTACATCCAACTGCAGAGACAAAATGCTGTTACACTGACCAAGTAATGCAGATGCAGGCTTGTTTTGCTTGTCTATTTCACTGTAAATACTTTAAGGTTTTCCTCTTTCTCTAGTGTTCGTCACGGTGGCAGTTCTGTGGAGTTAAAAGAAGCGCTGAAGGGCATGTTTTCCTGACTGACAGCTTTCTCTATTCATTACACTGAACTGTGAATGTGTGAGACTGAGGGATCATGCTAAGGCTAAAGGAATCAAAAGTGACATACACCATGCTTTTTGTAAACAGGAGACTGCATTTTATAGCGTGATCTTGTGCTCTTAGGATTATATAAATGCATTACTACATTCATATGAGACACAGGGGCCAGAAGGCTGCAACAGATTGTTCCCGTTGCCCAGGCTCACAGGTCGCTACACGGAGAATTAAACATCAGAGAAACGCTTCAAGGACATCGTTTTTATTCAAACCACCTAAAAGCAGGTTCAGTATTGCTTGTTGTGTAGTTTCAGAGGATGCATACAGCAGCAGTTTGGGATTATAAATAGATGAAATGTGTCCTAAACAGTGTTTTGAATGTGGACATGTTTTTTTTTTGTTTTTTTTTTATTATTATAAACTTGTAAAATGTTGTAGGAAAAAATATTGAATGTTTACAACAAAGATAAATCCTGAGTTTTTCAGTTAATTTAACAACAGAACAGAGCCATTTGGTATGCTGGGATAATATACCAGAAGAGGACAGTAAGCTGTAATACCTGGAGAAGCAGCTTGGTAGTTGATTTTTCCATCCACGCGCTCAGGGACTGCAGTGTGACAGATGGCCATCATGGTCATGAACTCCAGAATAACAGCAGCTGTAGGCTAAAGACAGAAGAAAAGACCGCTTTGACTTTTAATGTTCTTAAATAAAACATGTTAACAGAAGCCAAACGACCTTGTTCTGAGGTGGAAGAGAGGCACAGAGAGCTCCGATTGAGAGACACATCGACATGAAGGAGACATTTTAGACATCTAGCTGATTCTTAACCGTAAAATCCAGCAGAAGCAGCAAGTAAGAGCAATACATGGAAAAAGGGGTTTTATTAATTATTTGCTGCAGATCAGGATGAACTGGAAGTTGACATTTTGACATTTAGGCAATGAACGGTGAGAGAACTGCTTCACTGGTAAAGAAAAACAGAAACAGAAACGTTACTTAAAATTTGAACTGGAAAATAATTACATTTCAAAAATACTATTTAATAAATGGTATTTATAGTTCCTTGTGTTTGCATTGAGCATACTAAAAACAACTTTCCAGTGTAAACAGCTACAAACAAATTCCAAAATTATAGATCTTTACTCATAAAAATTATTTCACTTTACAATCATGAAGTATGTTGTGTTGGTCTGTCACAAGAAACCCAGTAAAACAAAGTGTTTCATATTGTTCTGTGACATAATTTGAAAAAGTTTCAGTTACTTCAAAGTTGAAGTATGAATACTTTTGCAAAACAATGCAACACCTTTCTCTGTTTTGCAGATTTAAACCAAAAAATATTTCCATCCTAATAAATCTATCCATCTTAAATCAAACCTAGAACCAGTTTTCAGTTTGCAAAAACACTAAAATTATCTAGTATTTCTTTTATATTACACTGTTTCATTTTTTTTATACATTGGCCATCAAGTCTATTATGAATAAAATCGCTCCAGTTTGCTAGAATGTCACCATTTCCCTTTTTCCTTTGAAAGGCCAGCCCAAGGTGTGTGTTACCATCTTAAAAATATGTGGTGTAAGATCTGAAGTGTCAGATCTGATCGGACAGATGACAGCTGGTAAGGAGCCAATAGGCTCACAGAACTCGCCTGCCGGATTCAAGCTACTGACACACATTTAGTCATGCTTTTCCAACCAATATAAACTTGTCTCAGTTCATGGGGGGGAGGCCAACCTACATACTCAGGGCATTTACATTAATGAGAAGACCAGTATGACTAAGCTGCCGTGGGGTGGACTCAGACAGGCATCTGCTGAGGCTCCAACTAACGCCGAAGGACTACCAGTGTGGAGTCAGTGACTACAACTGAGCCAGGGATATTAGCAGCCTCCAGGGCCGCAGAAGGCCATCGTATTACAGCAGGGGTAAAACAAAGACAAAAACATATATATTTCCTAACAATGGACTAATATTAGCTCACCCTGCTGCTTTCCCATCTCCACGAGAAATGAATGCAGCTTTCACAAGGCTCCTGTAACGGAATATAAAGCTGCTGTTAAACATGCACTAATCACTAACCTTTAATTATGCTTTTAAAGTGTATGAATCTGTGAAGTGATTATCTTAAAAAAGTGCTTCTTTCACTCTCTTACTTAAACACAAAGCTGTGTACTTGACATTGTTAGTAGATTTGTTCTGCTGGCCTTGAGAACTATGATGAAAGGAGCAAGGGAGAAAATAAATGATAGGGACACAAAAGGGCAAATCAAAGGGCCACTTGTGAGTGAAAATACACAGAGTCTATTACAGTCCAGGTGGCGCTGAGAGTCCCCTCTGTCTCCTGGCAGCATGCTAATCTGGTCTGGGTTGACAGGTATCCTCTGAAGGACATGTGGATGTGTGTGTGTGGGAGAGGGAGAGAGAGAGATTTTGTGTGTACTAGTTTAAGAGCTCAAGGATGATTAGTGTAAATGTCCATCCTGGAACTCAGTCATAATTAAAAAAAAGGAAAAATTAGGTCTTTGTTTAAGAATCTGTATTATTATCCCTAACCTGAATTTACACAAGGTTGTTGGTAATGCTGCTTGGATGAATGGTAATGAAACCATCTCAATACATCTATGCAATAGATCTGATCAATTCTCAAACTGAATTCTGGGTAACTTGTGCCACAGCAGTAGTGAGTTCAGACTTGACCAACGTGCAAAGAGGCTGAAGGGTCAGGAGAAAGTGAAGAGGAGAGCTAGTGAATAAACACTCAAAATGGTGAAACTCGGCAGACAGCAAGTCCAACATAAACATCACTACAAGGTGCTTCATTTTATCAGAACTGTTAACTCTCCCCTTCTCCTGACCTCCTCACCATGGCGTCAACATTATGACTCCAAGCAGCCTCCAGACATGTAAAACTGTGAGCAATGTTCCAGCAACAATCCTCATCACAGCCTATAAGTGTTTGCAGAGTGAAAGTTCTAGGCGTGAAGTGAATTCAGCACTGTCATGCAAGTGCCAGTGATATTTTAGTACAGTGTTAAATGAGCTTTAGTGTTAAAATATATTTAAAATAAAATGTTACCTTTTTTGTGGCTTATAAATATATGTAAAAGTCAGGAAGGACTAGGAATCACTAGATGTTAGAGTAAAGACCAATCAGAAACAGCCATCTTTACTAAAGGCACACTCAGAAATCAACAATTTTCTGTTAGAAACTAATTAAACTAGGGAAAATAAATAAATAAAAAAGATGATCTTCTGCTGCTGTAGCCCATCCGCTTCAAACTTTGACATTTTGTGCAACCAGACATTGTTTTATATGCCATGGCTACAGACTGTGATTATTTGAGCTACTGTTGCTCTTCTGTCATCAGAAACCAGTCTTCCCATTACATTCCAACACCTATAAGGCCCTTTTGTTCACACAACTACCCATTCTTTTTTTATTTGGGACCACTCTCTGTAGACCTGAGAGATAATTTTTTCCATTCTGAAGCTCAGTTTGCACCATAAAACGTCAACTTCACCACATCTTATGCTTGGGCTGCTACCATCTGATTGGCTCATTTGCCATTGGTGCTCACAGGCAGTATGACAGATGTACCCAGTAAAGCAACTGGTGAGTTTTGGGATTGTATTTAGCAAATAAAGAAATATTAGGTGTGAAAATAATGGACAGCAAAAGTGCTACGATGTTAAACACCATTCACAGTTAATCACCTAATAAGAATTCCTGCTTCAGCACAACAGAGTAATCATGAGCAGAATTAATACCGAAGCCGCAGAGAGACTGTGGTTTTAAAACAGCGGTGGGTAATTAGCAGTGGGCGAGGCCCTATCAACACAGAGCCGGAGCAGACCTTAGACAAACCCAATGTGTGAACAGATTCTGCTGTCATAACAAAGCAAACATCACAGTGGGATTACCATTTTCCCTGAGCAGAGATACTGTACATAATTAGATCTGACATTCTGCCTCCTCAACTCTGCTCTGCAGCTGAGTGACTCACAAGCAACACAACCACAGTCTTCACCCAACCTACTGTACGTCTGCTAATGGTCATGAAGGCTTCCCTTATTTCACATCGAGAGTGTCTGGTAAATTTTAGGATAAATTTCTCTTTCGCTGATGTCCTGGGCGTTGTTGAATATTTACAGTAACTTTAAATACAGTCTAAAAAAAGGTGTAACTATACTAATATTAAATACTTGTGTTCCAAATATACAGAACTGTAAGCAGGATTGTACATTTCTCCCACAGCATGTCTAAGGTAAGTTTTCAGCAGCACACTAAGGAGATAATACAAATGATATGAAACGGGCAGTATTAGTTTACTATAATATTATATATTTTATTACTATTACAACCTTTACTTCAATACAAATCAATAAATCACTGAGAATTCATAAAGACTCATTACATTGAAACGATTCAAAAAAAAAAAACATGCTAAAGTAAATGACACACCTGTTCAAATTAAATGTTTAATCACAAAACGTCAGTCCCAAAAAATAATCTCTAAAATGTTCATTGTAAGTTTTCTGCCATTTAGCAAATGCAAAAAAAGTTGGTAATTCTAACTGACTTAAAACAAGAAAAGATTAGTTTGTAAATAATGTTTTCCAAAATTAGGCTAATAATCAAACATTAGATTGCACTTTATAACAAAACTCTGCAGTTTGAATATTTGGCACTTTCAAGGACTTTCTACAGAAATCAAGCACTTTCCAAACCTCAAAAACATCTCATTGAAGTTCAATGAGATGTTTTCTCAAGGATTTCAAGCAACCAAACAAACTATGTATAAGAGCAAAAAACAACCATGTGACCATATGGAATCCTTAGTAAATTACACCAACACACATGCCGAAACAGCCTACTCAAAAAGGCAAGGAACAAATTACACAACATCTAAGAGTTGGACTCAAAATCCCTTTTAATTTGTCCTAAGCAGCAGCAGTCAGTGGAGGCAGGCGACGGGGATCCGTGGCATTACTTACGTGATTGTTTTGGAGGTTTTCCAGTAAGCTCTGGTCATTAAATCCAGCCTCCTCTGATGAGTGTGTGCTGTGCCTGGAGAGAGGCAAAGGGGAAATGTCGGCTCACTAGAACACACTTTGATAGAGCAACAGAACAACACTAAAAGCGGAGTGGAAAGTTACCAAACAATAGACTTGACTGGTAAATAACAGATGAGCGGTAAACATTACAATCAAGGTGCAATTTGACGGCAATGAAGATGACGACAAAAGAATAAAGGCAGTAGCAACTGGAAATTATTTCTTCTGGTGGTCCAACAAGAACTTTTGGATTTCCCCAAAATTTAAGTTATTTTATTTCCTGCTACTGCACCATCAGAGAAAATTATTTTAAAGGCAGATCAAACTCTTGTCCACATTTTTTTCTGAAAACCTAGAAGTTATACAAATATCTCCATCAACTTTAATTGTAAACATTAATAGTGCATAGTGTGGAAAAAACTTGAGTATCATTCATATCTTAGTTTCCCAGAAACTACACAGTATCTTAGGTTTAAAAACTAAAGAGCACTTCTAAAGAATAACTTAAGAATAACATATGTAAAGGCAGCACCATATGACACCTGTGGTTGCAAAAGAAACATGTTCTCCAAAAGTCTGAGAGAAAAATGACCCTGCTTCTCACTTGATTTATTACCTAAGTGCTGACAGATCTCTAAGAGTTAATAGCGCAGTCAGTGCTGTGTGCCAGCAGTATTGACATAAATTGAATCAACTACATTGTAGGCAGAATGCAAATGTCGGGTTCTTGGGCTTCAAGAAAGCAATGTTTAGAGCAAATACTTGGGATTGTCTCCTCTTTGCCAGAAGCGGATAATTCCGAAAACAAAGCCCTGATGTGAAAGATTATTATTTTATAAAGAGTCCACGCTCAAATGTTAATCTCTGTTTTCGTGTAAATGGCTAATTACTTCTTGACCTGGCTTATTCTGGTGCATTAGATAAATTAGAATATGAGAAAAGTTAAATGATTTCTGTAATTCAAGTCAAGCTCATTTTATAAATTAATTACACACAGAGTGATACATTTCAACCACTTATTCCAATTAATTTAGATGATTAGCACTTACACGGCTAATGAATATTATAGGAGACCAAAAGAAGGATTTTTAATACAGAAGTGTTACGTGATCGGTGACAGTAAAGCGAAGGATTGCTGTTGCAGTTAGACTAAGAAGTAGTAGCAACCAGAGTGTTACAATCAAGAATACTTCTGGGAAGTTGAGTGGAAGTTGAGTTGGTCTGTGTACAAGCAACAAGGATTTTATTTTTTAAGCTAAACTGAAATCTGGCTTCTAAAGTCTCATGGCATGATTCCCCAGTAAACCCAAACAAAGACACTTGGTAATCTTTTTTTTTTTTTACAGTAATTAAATTATATGTATTTTGTTCATTTACTTGTTTAGGATTTAAAACAGAAAGCTAAGGACTTGAGGCTTGACTAAATGTTTACGGAAAGACTTGAGACTAACCTGTGGCAAGTTCAACGTAATATTCTACTCATCTGAGAAACTGAGTTTGGGGACCCTGATGATGAGTTTTAATGGCAATAAATTACTGAAATACATTAATATTATTGCAATTTATTGAGAAATATGTTTTCTAAAGAAAATTGCAAAATAAGGGTTGCTGATTTCATATTTTTGTAAGAAACAAAGTGTGTTTTTTCATCCTTGTAACATAAGGGAAGTAAATTTAGAAATAGCCACTAGTCTCCCACTAAGTCTCCAGCAGGGATCAATCTGACTCTAGGATAAATAGAGTCCTATAGATCAGGCAGACAGCAGCGTTGCCCATAGCACCGAGTTTGACTGACAGTTTACAGAGGCTGTTGTTACTCTTTCTAATCCAACAGGATGAGGAGTACAGAACCACGAAAGTCAACCTGATAGCCAGCTTAAAAACTAAAGAAGGAGACAAATTTAGGGAAAGGATAATGATATATGAAAAATGAAGACTCCTTATATAACATAAACTAGTGTTTGGGAAAGCTATCCATGCTCAGGTCATTGAATAAAGGTTTACTTCATAAAAAAGCCTAAATGTGGCATTTCTTTCCTCACATGTTTTCTATCATTATATGATACAAATAGAGCAGCTTGCCACGTCTTTTGTCTCAATGAAATTTGCTAGAAGCTAGACTGGGTGAGAACAGATCGAGATATTGATTATCCGCCAGCACGCTCAGGTCCTGTCGCTATGGGAACAAGGGTGAAGGCAGTTCATTGTCAATAATCAGGGATCCGATGTAGATCACAACTTTCACACACCCCGCTGTCCTGTTCCAGCTATGAGAGGGAAATAACTCATAAGTGAACTTACTGGCTCGCTTGCTTTTTTTGAATGTTTCAATTTTAAGAAAAAGATCAGTCAAGAAATTGCTTTGGAGGAAGCCTGCAGCAAGTATATTAACAGATTGAAATCCTCCTTAGAATGGATAAGGCAAACCCATGCTGCAAATATATGAAAGAGAGGAGGCTATAAATATAAGTGGCAGCCACTGTCAAAGTCAAACAAATGTTAACATGCCAAATGACAACCACAGTTTCAGCCTCAATAACTACCAGTGAATGTTTTTTTATGATAATTGTTTTATCAAATCAGACCTGCAGATGTATGCATGCATTAAACAAAATTACACAGTTTGTTCTTAAAGAATTGCCACAAATATTAACCATAATCATCTGTATCACAACAAATATACATGGTGTCAAGAGTCACAGTCACACACAACACGTCCAGAGAGTACTGCACGGCCACAGAGAGGAATCACACACTGAGGTATTGTTTTCAAAGTCACCATCTCAACAAGGCAATGCAGCACTAATACATCACAAAGGCAGGGAGAACAGCCATTTTTTTGCTGTTGTTGTTTTTGTTTTTTTTCTCACACCAATCATCTTACCAGTCTTCTTCTGCAAAACTACCCTCCTCAGCTTCAGGGACATGGCTGCTGGAGCGAAGGTGGAAAAGAAAATAAAGCATCTTGATGACAAAGTGTTTGGTTAATGTGTGTGAATGTTCAGGCGCCAGGACTGGAGTTAAAATGAGGCTGTTAAAGTATCAGAGGTCAGTCAACTTACTGTGCTCTCTAATTAAGTATTCAGATGCACCACATTGATTTTACTGCAAGGGGCTACACACAAGCAGCACTACATTTAAATAGCAGCTGGGAATAAAGAAGAAGAAATGCAGGAATGGCCTGGTGGGTGGTAGCTGTTTCAGAGGGGCGTTCTATAAACCAGGAATCTTCTCTATGCCTCAAACCGCCCTGGCCTCAAAGCATCCAATTATCATCCTTTACACACGCATGTTTTCTCTGACAACTGAAAGCATTGGTATTCAGCTCATGTTATGTATTCAATGTTGCAGCTCCTCGAAACTAGAACAGTACACCAATCAGGCATTAAATTATGACCAACTGCTGAATAGTGTCCTTGACCCACTTTTGCTGTTGAAACAGTCCTAACTTGTTGAGAAAACATGTTGTGGGGCCCCAAGAATGGGACTAATCTGGCACAACAGCATTTTTTATTTATTTTTTTACATTAATATAAAAGAAAAGTCAGCTTTTGATTGTTCAACTCAGCTTTAGTCTTTGCTAAAGAAACAGTATTAACAACAAATAAATCTGTCTGCACATTTTTGGCGTCAAATGTTTTTTGTTTTTTTTAAATCAACCTTACGTTTGGCGAGTTGGGATTTTAACTCGCATATATGCTTTCACTAAAGTCCAGACACCCCAAAGGGTTCAGAGAGACATTTTCTTTAAATCCAACATCATTTCTCCTTCAGACTTGAACTCCAATCCAGTGGAATTAATTAATGTCTACACCCTTGGGCATGGCTTTATTAATTACAGCAGTACTTAATTTGTGGTGAAGCGCACACGCAGGCGGCGGTGTCAGTGGGGGTTTTGTATGTGCGCCGAGACAAAAATTACAAGTCACGCTACTCAGTAGGAGCTAAGCACATGATTTCACATTTATTTTTGATTAAGTGTGCAGTTTTTCTGTCTTTGCATTTCCTAAAATGCTTCCCCATTTTCCCTTAATTGAGTGCAACGCTCTAAGGTGGAGTCAAATGCTTATATTTGCTGGTATGCTAATCTGTCGATTTTATAATCATTTCCAGATTGATAGATTTATTAAATCTATTACAAAAACACAAAGGAGCTACTATGTGGTTTTCTGCAAACTACAACGATTCAGCATTTTTTTTTTACCACTCTGTTTTAGTTTGAGAGCCTAAAAGGGCGAATAGAACCAAACATCAGCAATTGTTCCCGCTGATCAATTGTTCATCGATGCACAAATGATTCCTTACTGAAGAGATACCCATTTCAGAGATATAAAAAAAAAAAAAAAAAAAAAAAAAAAAAAGAGAGAAGGAAAGGCAAAGAAAAACAGCCAGATGATGAAACTGGCCTATTTTCAGCTTGACCTGCTGCGACTTGCTGGTTAGAAACTCAAATATCCAATCGCAAAAACACGGTATGGTGTACGAGCTGTCACTTAGGGAACAGGGCTGAAAGTTAGGTACTGTCAACATCACTGGGCAGTTTAAAATGAAGACCGAGGCGCCACAGAAATGGAAAAAGCTACTTAAAGAGAAACTGTATTTTCGACATGTCAAGGCCTCAGTGAAAGCCCTGCCACTCCACCTCCACATTCTTCAAATATAAAAAAAAATGGAGTTAGACGTTTGTGCTGGTTTGTCCAGGAAAAATGTTTTTTTTGTTTTGTTTTGTTTTTTTCTTTTTACACCAGTGTAGTTATAAAAATCTTAAAGTTTACAGAAAACAAAAGGTCAACCAGCCTCCCCAACATTACATAAATGCTAAACTTTTTGTTTCTGCTTATTAACCCACATTTTTTACCTTTTGTAGCTAAATTTTAAATTGATGCATCTTTTCACTGCTGCCTAAAATAAAGTCTTTAAGGAAAAAAGAAAGTTTCAATCAAAACACTACTAAATCCCTCAAAAAAGGAGAAAAAATATAAGACATAGATATAATGTAAAAAAAATCTACATCTGTCTGTCCTCTGCATCTATAGTTTTTAAACTGAAATGCGAGCATCAATTTTTCTGTGGCAGCACGTCAACAACATCTTCTCCACTGTAACTCTCGAGAGTGATATTGTTGAGCTCGCCTTGCTTATTCCGAACACTGGGAATGAGCAAGGCGACTTTACAGTGGTTCTAATCACAGCCTAATGGGAGCAAAGACAACCAGATAAAATAATGCATGTTGTCCTTCAGTGTGAACTTCATCAATCACACGTTTTAATTGAATCATAATGGGATTAATCATGTACTCTCACGCCTGCGCTTGCTTTGCTTCTCTGAAGACACTCAGCTCGCCCACTTGTTTTGTATTTGTTGAAGATAATCACTGAGGCAGAGAATTGAAATCAGAGTAGAAAAAAAAACAATCCAAGAACTGATTTAATGAAATGTTAAAATGTTGCTAGAAATATGTCATGTCTGGTAAAATAAAAAAAAATAATAATATGAGGGTAATTAGCTTTTACATCAGCATCTATAAAAGGATACAGTACAAACAGGAAAAAAAAATCTAATTTTTGCAAACACCAAAGGGCTGCGAAGACGATGGTGTGAAGAGCCTTGGCTTGCAAAATTCTATCCAGGTTTTATTTATAGTTAACATTCAGAGGCAGAAGAACACCGATGCAGCTGCTAATGAGACGGTGAGGAAGAACAGAGAAATGCCAGATGCACACTGATGCATACCCAGCATTTAACAAAGTCTATGGGGGAGGCAAAGGTATGGGAGGTGGGGTGGAAAGCAGGAAAAGAGAAAGCAGGACATACCCATAGGCCACACCGGCGATGGTGCACTTCTTAAACTGCATCACATTACAGGTCAGTGTTCCTGTCTTGTCAGAGAAAATGTATTTTACCTGTATGGGTAGAAAAAAAACGCTTGTGGGTGCACAGTGGATTCCGAAATCCACACGTAAAACTCCTTCAGTCTTCCATAAGAGAAAGACATTTAAGCCGAGTCATTTACCTGGCCTAGTTCCTCATTCAGATTGGACGTGCGGGCCATAGCCGGTGTGTTTGTGGCCTCATACAGCATGTCGGTGTCCTAAAAGGGATCAAAGGCAGCCATTAAAGCAAAAATTCAAAACCTGCTCTGACCTGAAAGGGAGAAAAAAAAAAAAAAAAAAAAAAAAAAGAATAACGTTCCCAGAACTTAATTCTGGGAACGCTGGAGTTTTATTAAGAATGTGAAAACTGACTAAGTATTTGCAGGTTAGCTTAAAAAAGTGCTTCCACAGAAGGAATACTTAGTGGGTTGACCTAGTTAGGAAAATTACCATAAGAACATTTTACATCTTCAGTCATACACTTCAGATCATGTAGGATTGAAGATGCACATATTCTGAGCATTTTTTCCTCAGTGTGCATGACAAGCATACACCTGAAAATCTGTTTGCTGAGGAAAAACATTTCCACGAATGATGGTAGTCTGACAAATTCATTTCAGTTCTGTTTACCATCTGCTTGCTGATTGTACTGTGGAATTGAACCCAAAGTTGTTTTTTTAGCGATGAACAACTTAAAAGGTTTAATTTCTAAATTTCCTTTCTACAAGAAACCAAATAAAACATTAGAAAACTTGAGATGAAATGCGTTTTCAATATTTAACTGAAGAAATAGTGAGAGCCTTCAATGATTTGATTTTGTTTAGTCATGTCAACCTGCAATGTTTAACAATGAGACAAGATGAAAATGAACAGTATTGACTCACCCAGTTGATGAAAAAGGCTTGGATGAATTTGATAACCTCCAGTGTGACCAGGAGACTTATTGGTATCAGGTTGTTGAAAAGGATAATGAAGGTGAGGAAGTTGAGGCCAAAGTTGGCAGCCCCGCCATCTGTCAGGGGAAACGTTTTGGACAAAAAGCAATGAAACAGGAGAACACTCATCAGTCTTTGCTTGGTAATACCAGTTAGTCAAATCAAAATGCCAAAAGGCTACTTCCAGCTGAGGGTCAACATTCAGCCAATCCACAAAGTGCTTTTGGACCAATGTTGAGCATTAGCTGAAAGTGGCCTTTTCTTCCACCCAACCTCATCATTTTTTTTTTTCTCAACCGATTAGCAATCCAATTCAAAGTCCCAAAGATTTAAGCCTTGGCATCCAGCATGATCCAGGCAATGAATTCTACAAAGCACTATGCAAGAAACGATACTGGTCCCAGCAAAAAGCCCCCAAACAACTGGTAATGACCAACATGTAACCCCACTGACACGAAATATGAAAACAGGAGGGATGTGATTTACCTTTCCTCAGCTTGCAGGAGATGCAAATGTTACCTTCCTCAACCCAAGCCTTGAGCTTAGCTTTGCGATTGAGAGGGCCAGCCCTTCCCCATGACAGAATGATTTCATAAGCAAAGAAAACTACACAACACAAAGGAAGTGGCACAATGGAAAGCTACAGCTACAACACGAAAACAAGGGAATAATGCTTTGTTTTTTGAAGAAGTGAGGAGGAAGACAGACATTTCAGATGCTCTCAAGACAAAGGAGGGAGATTCAGTCCACAGCACATTCTCAACTGGCAAAAAGTGGAAAAGAGAGGGTGGATTGCATCAGTAGAAGTGTAAGTGTGATCGTCATTTCGGTTACTTCAAGTAGCAGGCTCAGTACGATAGAGAGGAATCTTGGCAATAAGTCGGTATTAGATAAAGTAATACTGGACTGAAAGTTGATAGATCAAACCAGCAATTCAGGACATGCAAAGTCAAAGTTAAAAGATGCAAAAATACTGTTGATTCCTATTTTCTTTCATAGTCATCAGAGTGTGGTTACATTAATCTAATGCAATGGTGAAAGATTTGAAGATTTATGTAAAAGTAGAAAAAGGAAATTGCATTTTCTTATTTCATTATTTTAAGTTTTTGAATATAGTTGGGGTGTCGCACATTAAAATAGGGAAAAATAAATAAATATTCAAATGATTCAAATCACGTTGAAAGCAAAGCTGGGCCAAATATATTTGTGCACATATCTACTATCCAACAATAGTTTGTCCTTAAAACAGAACTAACCTTTATGCTGAGTAAATGTGAAACTATTTGTCTGAAAGTGTGTGAAACTATGCAGCCGATTTTTAAATTTGCAAGGATTCAACTCGCCCCGTTTAAAAACAGCTTAAAGACTCAGACACTGCAACCAGTGTGTATGGACGCGTTTCCATTGCAGGGACCATTTCTGGGACTCTGTCCGTGTTCTGGGTCAAAATGTTCCTCAAAAATGGCCCTCATAAAGAGGAAGGGTTTTTTGTTTTGTTTTTTTTTAAAGGTGGAGCTTCGTAGTACGACGAGGACAAAGGTCACTCTTTGGTTGAACATCTCCAGCAATTTATTTCAGTAATCTAATCCTCTGCCGGTTATATTTTCTGTTAACTTTGAATTTCATAACTGGAGTTGTGTATTTTTGCTTGTGAACAACAATAGCTGCCTATGCTGAAAAATCAATGTTTTACAGAGCTTACGTTAAAGCACGTTGATAAAACCCAGCAGCTTTAGTAGAAATTGCTAAGCTTTTTTCTTTTTTAGAGATTTAATTCATAAAATTAAAATATTTTTCAGTTAATACGTTCCGAGATCCAAATTAAAACGATCAAAACTCCCCAGGATTGTTGGTCTTTCTCATATCTAGAGCTTGAACAGAGCAGACTTGTTGCTGCAGTGTTCCTATGTGTCCATGGTCATTCTTCCTACAAAATCAGCAGTTAATTCGAAATCCAGTCCAACTTCATCATCAAAGCTTGGAGAGGCAGAGTGTGGTTTTACAGTATAACCACTATCAAATGATTAATGCTGATTTCCTAGTTTTTTTTACTGAATACCGGACTGAGCTGTTGCATCTCTGTCCCGCAGAGGCTAAAGGAGTTACTGCTCTGAATCGCATGAAAAGCCCAGGTTCCAGTCCCAACAGCTAAAACACACACAAAAAGAAACATAGGTAGTTTAAAAGTTTCACTAAGTAAACTTTTAGGAAGCTGTAGTGGAAACGTGATTTGAGACGTGAGGTAAAGTTCTTGTTGGAAAGCATAGTTTTTTTAGCTGTTAGATAGAAAACAAACAATTGCAGCAATTTTAAGTAGTAAAATTTGTAATTGTATTTTTTTTTATTTTATTATTTTCTATTACACTTGCAACTTTAAATTATAATAAATTGAATAAGATTTTTATTATTTTTTTTTATTTTAGGGATCAAGATCTATTGATTGTATAAATTTTCTTTTGATAAATTACACCATCTTCCATGTTAACCACCCAAAGTAGAAAGAAAGGTTATGCATATTTATACTGGGAAGCTGCATCAGTTGTCACAATGCACTAACCCAATCAAATGCAATCACCAGTGTCAGCACTTTTGAACATCTCAAAGTCAAATTTAGCCATTTATTCAACCAGAATGCATAAGCTGGGGTTAGAGTCAGCACTACAGTGACTATTTTTGTCCGCATTTATGAGAGCGATGTTGATTAACTGATGGATTTATATAAAAAGTGTCAACACAATAAATGACAATCTCTGCACCTCTCTTTTATCACAGGTTGGATAATATGCACTGGACAGAGCCTCAACAGCTCCTTATGGAAGTAAAAGTATTTCAACATGGATACTTGCTTTACAACTCACACTTCCTTGACCTCTGACATACGTTCCTTTAGATGAAGGTTTTAATGTTGGTGGGGACAGTGTTAAAACCTTTTTTTTTTGAGCCGACAGAAACTAAACTAACTTTATGTAGGAATAAAAGGGGACCATGTAAGTTGTAATGCAAGCTTGAATTGGCCAGAGGAACAACCTGTCCTAAAAAGGCCCATCAAGGTAGAGAGAAATGGCAGAAGTCACGATAAGCACTTTGCATACCAGGTTCAGAGCTTCATCGAGACAAACCAACAACTCATTAAAAAAAAAAAAAGAAAAAACACATACAAGTACATACAGAGCTCTGCAAAAGTATTCATAACCATCGAGCATTTTAATATTTGGTAACATAACAACCACAAACTTCACTGTGTTGTACTGAAACAAAAATAAAGCCGCATATTGATGGACTATCAATATGGGTAAAAATGTTGTGCCACTATATTTAAATTAGTTTTTTTTTTTTTCAGTACAGATTTGTAGAATGCAAGAACAATAGTTGTCCTGTGGAGAGATACTTCCACCTGAGCTTTCGATCTCCACAGCTCATCCAGGGTAATCTGGCGTCACTTGACTGCTTCTCTTCAAGTTTTCCCATCATTCACCTTTTCAGGTTAATTTTAGCTTTCAAGGAAGTTTACTCTTTTTAAAGTATCTTAAAATAACTACATCAAATCAAATAATATTGAGATATATGTTGAACCATTTTTTTTGTATATATAACTGAGCAGTTAAAATTAATAAATATATTTGTAAGCCATGTCTGATATCCCTTCTTCAAAACTGCACATATAATAGACCTGGGCCATTAACTGAAAATGAACCAACACCAAAATATGTAACAATGACCAACATCATTTAGCCCATTTTTGTATTTAAAAAAGATGAAAAGGACTTTTTTGTCTTTTTTGGCAGATTATGCTCTTGTCCCTTTAAGATGTTGAGCTACATGTAGAGTCTGATATGATTTTAGGCAAAATCTGCCAACCCTAACAAATAATATCTTAATAAATGGAAGATTGAGGTTGTAATGTGACTAAAAATGGGAAAGTTCAAGGAGTGTGGATACTTCTGCAGTGCACTGAACTAAGCTGCCTTCCACCAACCATCCTTCCTCTTTTATCCGTCTTGGAAAAACTCCAATGCGAGTGAGAGGGCGGCAGAGGCATTTAGAAAATGTCAGCTCTTGCCCCTTGGGTTGCAACACATTATGTTCTAGCTGCAAACACATACGCTTCCTGCCATGAAAAAAAAAAAAAAAAAAACACACACAAAAAAACGGGCACAATCTCATCTGCCTTTCTCTTCTTGCAGGAAAAATTAGAGAGTAAAAGAAAAAAAAAGGTCTGAAGCTGGAAACTGCAAAGAGTTTAACGTGACAAATCAAAAAACAAGGAAGAGAAGTGAAACAGTTTGCATCAGGCACTGAAAATAACTGGAAGAAGGTATAAGAGAGCTGGAGGGGAGAAACCTATTGTTGGATCCCTGGTCTGTGCTTGTCCATGGCATGGGCCCATACAAAGTGGGACAACGATATAGGGGGCGAGGGTAGGGGGCTTCATTTGCTTAGCAAAGGCAGAGCTTCAGTAAGGGGTTAGTAAGGGAGGGTCATTCACGGATGGCCAAGGCTTTTAAATGGTTGTTACCTGGAGCTGTTAAAAAACGACAACAAAGAAAACAAAAATCAAACAGAACATTAGAAAAGAACCAAAAAGTACAGCAGCGCAGTGATATTCAACCATTTCTGTTTCAATGACATTCATCCACATCACAAACAATGTTTTTGACTTTACTTATTCCCACATTGCCACATATTTCACTTGTTGTACAAAATGTAAATTAACTAAAGCAACAGAAAAACACAACGCGTACTAGCTGTTAAGGAACTCAAAATGGCAAAAGGAAAAAAAGCCGATATGAACAAGTGAGACACAATATGTGGAAATAAGAGGCGCAGCCGCGGCTGCCCGGATTCTTACAGTTGAGATCCATGTACCAGGCGTCGTCGCCGTACTGGTACTTCCAGATGGTTTGGCCGATGGAGCAGATGAGGGAGATGGCCAGGAGGCAGCCGAAAAGCACGAGGATCTGAAAGTTGGTTATCCGCTCCACATTGGACAGCTTCAGAGGAGGCCGGGTGGAATTCTGACCAACATTTGAGCAGATGGGAAACAAACAAACAAAAAAAATTAATAAAATAATAATAATAATAAAACTGCGGTGTCCCTTCGCGCTACCAAGTGGGAGTAAGAACATTTGGTATATGGGTGTCTTTGTTACAAAATATCTTCAGAAAATCAAATGCATTGAAGCTAAAACAGTAGTGGCTACTTCAATCCTTTTAACCCTTAAACAGCTACCATATCTTCTACAAATGCATCAATGCACAAGAATATTTCTCTACAGAACAAATGTTGGTGCAAACGAGAAATTCCAAAAAAACGATTTTACCTGCATGAGTTTGGTGTCGTGTCCCGTATAGACAACCACTCCATGGATCCACTGTGTGTTCCTCAGCTGGGCTCCTCTCAGTAAGATCTGGTCTGGACCCAGAGGAACGGTGCTGAAGTACAGAGAACCACAACTGTTAGGGTTTTCAAACTTCACCTCCGTTTCCCTCAGAAATCATTCCCCAAACTGATAAAAAAAAAAAATAATTAGGGCTGAAATAAATAATCGCAAATATTTGTGTCTGCAGGGACCAGTTGCTAATTCTCCCCTCACTTTAAACTCCACATAAACTTAATTTAAATGAATGTGTAATTCATTTAAATTTATGCAGATTTTTTCTCTCCACTTTGATTTTGTCATTGTGTGAGAGCCTGCAGTTAGTTAGAAAGTCAGAATCGGCCGATTCTAACTTTCCTCTCTGACCATGGCAGAGGTGGCTACAGCTGAAAAATCACCAATGTCTTTAAATTATACAAGTGACACCTTTGACAGATGTAGCAGTTTATTAAAGAGAAACACCAGTTTCGAGGGTGGCCACTATTAAAAACTTAATACCTACAGAGAAGCGTTTTATAAAAGTGCAGATTCATTATGTGTTTGACAAACAAAAGCATTGAAGTCTGTGAATTTAACAAAGTTTATTGAGAACTTCCCCTTATTAAAATACAATTTATATGATCAAAGAGAGCAGGAGAAAATTAATCAGACATAAATAAGCTGGCAAAGGCCCTACGATAATAAAGTTATATTTTGGGCAAAAGTGATTTCCTCTCCGCCCCCCTCCTCAAAATCACCTTTACCAAAAATGAACAGCGTGAATGCTGTTAAGAACATAATTTTATTTTGAAAGCAATACTAAAAAGGGTTAGCAATGTTTACTAATACGCTTTTTCACTGCAGACATTTGAAATAATTCCATCACGTCCTAAAAAGACTAAAGAGCTTCAATTTAAAAACATCCAAAAGAAAGTAATATGACTGCAGCTGGAAATTTGTACTTATTCCCCCACACCATAAAAGGCAAGACTTTCTGACAAATGAGCTCCTGAGATGGAAAGTGAGGCAGATAATTTGATATGCAGGGCTGAAACTGAGCTCACCTGTGTCCAACCAGGCGGATGTTTCCAACAAACTCATACAGGTGCCGGTTTGGGCTTTCACATTCCATCCGCCCCGACAGCCGCATCAGGTTGTCAATGTCCTTTATGTCTGCAGTCACTTGGAGACCCTGTAGTTGTGACCAAAACACAACTTTACTTCCTTCTATGCTGTAAACCTATGTGCTGCAACTAAAAACAAATAAAAAAAAAAATAGAGACTATACACCAACCTGTCTGATTTTAAGGTTTGTTTCTCCATCCAAATTAGATGTTTCAATGTAGCACATACCCTGTGGTTCACTGTTATGGAAGAAGAGGATACAGAATCTTGGAGCAGAAAAGTAACAGCAATTTGTATTCAGTGAGGTTCTGTATCAGTGTGACTTAAACTTTGATTTGCTTAGAATGTTTCCATATCAAACCGTTAACAGGAAATCAATGAGTAAAAAGCTACAGTAACAGATTAAGAGGCTACAGCAGAGAAACAGCAAGACTAAAGCGCAACAAACAAAGATGTTGAAGCCAGCAAAAACCGCCACCAATGTTTGACTGATGCTGTCTATTTAATATACAGCAAACATCTAGAGGCCAGACAACATTTTTGTTTGGGGCTGCTGTTTCCCCATGAGTTAAACTGTCTTTCCAGAGCAGCAAGAATAAAGTCCAAAAGGAACACAGAGAGGAAACATCAGAGCAGGGTGACAGGAGCAAGCAGGCATACAAAGCACAACAAACAATGCAGACAAATGGGTCTCAGACAGACTCTTGGCAAAGCGACAGCGGGTTAGCGCATGCCTGAGGTTAAATGTCGAGTTGGGTCGCTGGTTAGCAGCCCTGCTAACAGATTAACCTTCTCACACAAAAGACTTGATTTGATAAAAATGAGCAGGAGGATGTTCCAGCGATGACAAAGTGAATTAAAACTGAAGTGAAAAAGCACGAATGCGTTGCAGTAAATTAGCACAATAGAAATCCAAGATGGCTTCCAGATTTCATCTTGAAATGTGACTGCATGCAAGCTGTTCAAATAAAGCTGATACATTCAGGCTGCAATGCAATGCAAGCCATGCAAGGACATGAATACGAAAAATACATATTCACACCCAAAAGAGAGCATGATATAGAGGGAGTCTCTTTTTGAGCACTTGGTAGTGTTAGGTTTAAAGGACATTTCAATATCATAGTAAAAGAGTAAACAGTTAGTGATTTTTTTAAAGTAAAATCACAATTTGAAAGTTTTTGAAAGATTTTTTTTGTACAGTGCCTTTTAAAAGTATTCAAACCACATTTTATCAAGTTACAACCACAAAACAAACACAAAGTAGAGCATTATTGTACACCATTTAACAAATAAAGTGTGGAGTGAACTTGCATTTGCCCTCGATGAAGGCAGCTAAAGTTACAAATGTTGGGTTGTTTCACATTATTTTTCCATGAAAAATAGCCGGAGCTCAGTCAAATTGGATGGAGAGCTTCTCTAAAACGCTTTTCACACACTTTCAAAAATGTTCAGTTGCCTTTAGGTCTGGCTGTATCTGCTTTCTCCTAACTAAAGAACATGCTTTGATGCAAACTATTCCACTGTAGCTCTGGCTGAATATCTGCCCTCCAGGATCGTGACCCTCTGCCAATTTCAATTCACCAGCAGACTCTGATAAGTTTTCTTCCAGACATCAACAGAACTTGATTTTTTTTTTTTTTTTTTTTTTAGCTGCAGATGCATTTTTTGCTACAAGGAATTAAATGTACACTACAGGTATGCTTCTATTGCGTTTTAGGCAATACAATATTTTTTTTTATTTAAAAAAGGAATTTAATTATGTTTATTCACAATTTTTTGTATTTTGAATATTGCATAAAAGTTCAAGTGATCAAATTAAAAACCTGCAGAATGTGTTAAATTATTGGAGTTATACTGAGATTAAATTACACACAGGTGGAAAACTGTATTTATTAGATGACTCCAGAAGGTTCTTCAATTTTGCACTAGATTATAATTGGGAGTATTGGCACTAAACACAAATGCACACCACATATTTCAGATTTTTATTTCCTTCCACAGTTTTGCACTTCTTTGCGTTTGTTTGTGACATAAAATCTCAAATTATATTCGAGGTTTATGGTTGTGATGTAGCAAAATGTGGAAAGTTAAAGTGGTATGGAAGACTTTACAAAGGCAGTGCAATCAACTTAACTAACAAGTTTGCGGTGACGGGGGGAAAAAAAAAAGTCACAGGCCCCTTCCTTCCTGCAGAGTGGAAATAAAGTCTGATCCCAGTTGTAACAAAGCCCCACCCCCATCTCTCCCACCGCTGTTTGAGTTGGTTATATGTTGCTGGTTTGCTGACCTGGACGACAGAATGACGAGGTCAGCCGGGAGATGATCTCCATTTGCAGCTCTGACTACTTCCCCAACAGCCACCTGATATTACCAACCACACACCAGCAGGGGGCGAGACGGAGGCAGTGTGGCAGTAATTTGCACAGGAGGCCAGAAAGGATGAAGGAGAGGTTTAAAAAAAAAAGAAAAGAGGAAGGATGGGAGAAGAAAAGAAAACATTGAAGGGGAGAGAGACAACTGGTTCAGTTTTAGGGAATAGCACGATGATCAGTCCTGTGTGATCACAGGTATGCTTCTCCATGTGTTCTCCTTTTCACAAAACCATCTAGAAAAAAAAAAATGCTGAACAGTGAAACTGCTTCACCAGAGCAGGATTTTAGCTTTATATATTACAGAGGAGTCAAATTATGCTTTTAAAAGTCAAATCTAGATCAAATCCAAACAGTTTCCGAAGAGGAGAAGGAGATCAATAGGCTTATGAAGACATGATTGCTCAAATCTAGTTCAAAAATCACATTACTTACAACCCACCAAAGAAAATGATGGTCATTATCTCACACAAAAGTTTATGTATTTCTAATTGTGCATCAGATTAATCGTTGAAAATCTTGACTCAAAGGGTTAATAAACCATCACTTCTTTAACGTGAGCTGAGAGTGTCAGGAGAAAAAGGGCAACGGGAAAAAAGATTCCTAAAAAAATAAAATAAAATAAAAAATTCTTGCATCGGGGCTGATTCCTATACCTGGATGATAAAATGACAGCATCCGCAGGAACGAAATCACTGCCATTTACTTTAATAATATCACCCACTTCGACCTGTAAAAAATAAACTGGTTACTGCTGCGTGCTGCCTATAAAACAGCACAGAAAACGTAAAATCAGCAATGGGAATAAAAATTCACAGCTGGGATGATAAAAAAAAAAACAGGGAGAACATTAAACCACAGAAACATGTAATAGTAATGAGAAGACACTGATGGAGCAGCTGAAGTCGTTTTCCATTACCACTGAACCCTGCACACAGTTCATCAGGCAGTAACTAAAACAGGAACATTTATATAGTCTCTAATTAGCATTTTTACTGTAAGAAATCAGGATATGACAAGTATCTGCATGGGAACATGAGCTAAAGTAGGCAGCATTCATACAATTCTGTTCTTTCCTGATGAAAAAAAAAAACAAGGAATTATACAAATGCATTACATACAATTCTCTCCTGCACATAAAAATGACAAGAAGTGACAGGAACTTAAAATAAAAAAAAAAAAGAAAATACAAGTTTGCCACTTTGGCTTCATTCAAGATGCTCTAAAGAAGAACAAACACCACAGGACAAAAATTTGGAACAGAGCATGCTTTTGTAAAATGCATGCTGAAGAGGAAAAACTCATCAATTATTTAAACTTTGGCTTTTTAGACAATCCCAAGTCTATAACGGGATGAGACATTAGCATGGAACCAAAGGAAAGGGACACAGATTTCCATCCAACAGGAACTAAATTTACAGCACACATGATCAACTCTACTTCCTGTAAACTTTGCACCAACTCCTACTTTGGGAAGGTTTATTTGCAATAATTTCAGCCTAATCTCAAATTGCATCGGTAGAGCTGAAGGAGGAAAAAAACTAATTCTCACACAAGCCATGAACTGCTTATCATGGTTTCAAAATTAGTTAAAATGTGCTTTTAGACTATTCTTTAGTGGCATAGAGCTTAGATTGTGTTGATCCTCCCCCCTCTCTCAGTTGTTGCTGCACAGACTTTTTCAGACTGCATTTGAACCCTGAGACAACCTGGGAGCCCTCAATACAAGATGGCAGTCTCTTTACAGGTGTTATGCACATCTTTCTGCCCTTCACACAAATCTGCATACACGAGTTTCACTGCAGAGTAACAATGAGAAAGACTGCAGCATGATTACATTGAGTCTGCTGATGCTTCAGAAGAAATCCACAAATACATCATGAAATAAATCACAGCGGTATTGTCTGAAAAATGTTCAAAAACATGAGCCAAAACGTTCTTACTAAAAGCTGAGCAAAGTTGCCAAGCGGTTCTGTTTCACCTAAAGACACTCTGCCAACAGCTGGCCTGATTTTGCAACAGAAATTAAAGAACTGGATCATAAGGGGAAACCTCCACTTTGTCCTCTGGTCTCACTTTCCAAAGGCCACCCCCATATGGGCATGCTGTATAATTATTTTAGAAGGCATACTAAAGGGAATCGGAGTATAAAGGTGTCTCAACTCCTATTAGTGAAATGAGAAACGGTGACAAACTGTGGGCACATACCTTCTCCCAGTGCACAATCTCCCAGGCCCCGTTCCTTAAGACTGTGGTGATTCATGAGTTACGGTGAGGAAGTTGGAGCCAAAGACAAAAGTGGAAGTCAGAACAGGAATAAAATAGAGAAAAAGAGAATTGTTTGTAGAAAACAATACTGACACGGATGTTCTGCATACATGTAGCAAAAACAAATTCTATGGTTTTCAACAAAGCAGGAGAGTGTTTTCAGTACCTTGACATTCCTTTTTGTTGACAACATTGTCAGCTTTGTGGCGTTTCTGTAAAGAACAAACATTTACCTTGAGCACGCTTCATGTTGAGACAAAAAAATAAATGCGATTACAAAAACTGCATTCCAAATATGTTATTTTATTAAATAAATAACACATCTTCCAGTGTAAGAAGTTACTTTTTACACTGAGAGACAGAGCTGCAGATACATAAATTAGCATCATAGAGCTGAAGTGAGATTTAGACCACCACCGACAATCCAGAGTGATTTTCCCACCGAGCCTGTGTAACCTTTTCAACAGCCACATCATTCAGCATTTTATCCACCAGCATAGTGGTGGATAAAACCACTGCAGCGTTTTTCTCCTTTGTGGTCCCAATAGGGGTTCTAAATCTACAGCTTAACTTTCCTCAGTTATCCCTGCAGGGTCACCTGACAGATGGAGAAAAGTCAGGAGGGATTAAAGAGTTGATCTAAAAACTGTAGCATAATGGGTTTAACAGAAGCATTTGCATCTCAGTCGTGTTACGCTTTATGTAAAAAGAATGGATTGATTTTTCAATTTATTAAGGAGAATTTAAACATTTGCTCATTACCATGAGATTTGCTTTCTACTATGTGGTGTATTTCAGTTGTCCTGCCAACAAATTCTCCCCACCTGAGCAATATGAATCTCTGCAGCTCCTTCAGAGGCTGATTTACGTTTTTATCTCCGTCACTGTCAAGTCGAGGTGGACAGTTATGTTTTGGTAGGTAGTGAAGGTGAAGTTTATGGCAGTTGCATAAAATGTGAAAAAGTTGAAGGGGTTTGAACAGATCTGCGTGACCAGGACAAAGAGCAACACTTCTTCCCCTTGTGCCCCGCTTGTTTGCTCAACAATCACACAATCAGCTGTGATTTCTGCAGCTGATTCCAAGGGACAGCTTGTCAACCAGCATCACGCTGAGTAATAACGAGTTGCTGCACCCATCTCATTAAAATGATTACTGTGCATTAAAACTGAGCTCCAGAAAGCAACGTGTGCTCTAGTTAATTAACAAGGAGAGGACACATCCACCTACATCTCCGCTAACTACCTGTTTACAAGAAAAGAGACCTGCACCAAGGAAATCTAATTTAATCTGCAACAAATTCAGCCCCTCAAGACTGTCACTCAAAACATTTTATTAAACAGCCGCCATGAGAGCAGCGTGCGCCAATACGGGCTGTTTACCTTTTAGATGACGGGCATAATTTATCAAATCAGCAAGAAACACTTAGGAAGAAAGGACCGACTCTCTAGAGGTTTCACCAAGTCAAACTTAAGGTTTTTAAAAGACCTTTTTAAGACCATTATGAATTACATTTAAGGTTTATATTATGACAGAACTGTACAAAAGAAAAGTACACATTTCATAGAGCAGCAGTGCCAAGATTTTTTGCACAAATGCACTTAACGCCATATGGGTTGGAAACTGAAGTGAGCCAGTGGCTACGGTGGCGTCCAGCCACTAATGATAGATTTACACTTTCCCATCATAGACAAAACAAGTTAGCTAGCTAGCAAAGGTAAATTTGCAGCTAGTTAGCGGTAGCCCCAATTGCCTCAAGTCACAGACTGGAAGATTTCTCCACTCAATTCAAATGTTTGTTGGCAGAAAAATCAAGCAATAGAATATGAAAGAAATAAAATTTAAGACCTGTGATTAACTTCTTTAAGGCCGACTAACATTTTAAATAAATTTAGGAAATTCTGAGGTTTTAATTTTAGAATTTAAGACTTAAGGATGCACAGAAACCTACCAGGAAGATATACGGAGAGAAGGAAGAATGAAGACACAAGGCAGGACAAAAAGAGGGAAAATGGGATACAAGGCTAGAAAAAGAAGGGATGGAAGGAAAAAAAGGGAACGATGGAACACCACAAAAAAGTAAAAATGAATGACACAAGGGAGAAAAACCAGGGACACAAGGAAGGACCGAAAGAAGGAATGGATGTATGACAAAGTATGAGCGAGGAAGACGAGGAGGACACAAACAAGGAAGGAAATAAGGACACAGAATTTAGATGATGGTACAGGGAAAAAAGTCTGAGGATGCAAATATTTTCCCATACTCCTCTTTTCTGTGCTGATAATAGCATATTAAAATCAACTTCCAGACAGCATAGGAATCCTGAACTATAGCAGGTGAATGACAGCGACATCTCCAGGTACTAAAACTCTTCTTCTCTGTGACAACTTGTCTTCCCTTCCACACTCAGCTGGCTAAATGAAATTATATTTAATATCCCTGCATCATGCTGTACTTTTTAATGAATGGACCTGTCTGCGGTGCATGACTTCAGTCTTTTTCTGGCTACACTGTTCCCAGAAAAAGTTTGCTTCTCCGAAGCCCATTCATCATGCCCTGTACTCGAGCTGTCAGCCCGTTTTCATTCATCCACACTATTAGGTGTGGCGCCACAGATGGACTTGCGCCTATTTTGAGGCAAGACGTGTTAGGAGAGCAAAAATACGTTTAAAGGAGCACCTACATAGGTTTGGCTGCTTTTCACTTGTCCTCATATTCACTGCTTTGGTCTCTAGGCACAGAGAAAATGAGACGCACTGTATTTAAATAATGTGTGTAAGCTCACAGTGCAGCAAAAGGTGAGCCAAGTGTGGAGGTTATGCACAAGTCCTCCATCATCAGGCCTCTACAGACTTCCAACACAGTCAAAAAATACGCAAAGATGAAAGCAGCATTTGTCGTGTGTTTGTTTTAGTCTTCATTTCCAGGTCACGCATGGCAATAAAATGCAACCGATGCTGTTAAAATGAAGCTACTACAAAGTCACATTATTATGTTCCCCATTTGGAGACATTTAAATCTGAATGATGGCAGAACTGCTCTGAACAAACAGCCTGAGGCTGTTGCAGAAGAGTCACCCAGCAACAAAGTAAGGCGTGTGCTGTACAGTGTGTGCATGATTCATGAAGTTAGGGGTCGATGCTGGCCTGTCAGGTCAACTCGTGAGGGACAGCGCTGTACAGAGAACAGACGTGTGTGCAGGTGACCTTCAGCGATAAAGATGGAGTCATCATCCACTCTGTTCCCATGTTTTCCACAACAGGCCAGGAGACAAAAACTGCTGCGCTGGTCCCTTCAGCACGCGATAGACGCTACAGTGTAGTATAGAGTAACTGCCCACCGGGACCTGCGCGAGGGATCGCATTGCAGTGTCACTGCAATACAGTGGAATGCAACATTCTCTCACTTTCGCCAAGATGGGCTTGAGTGGATTACACACCAACTGCAGAATGTTTGACTCTATTTTTAGTTTGACTTTAACATTATTAACCCACCCAAAGTACAAAATGACTAACACCACACCCAACAATTATCTGCTGCTCACCCGGGATTGGGTCAGGGGGCTTGAAGTCCAATAACCTTCTTTGTTCCCAGCTGGGTTTAGTTTAGTTTTATTCAAAAGATTAACAATCAAACAAACAACCAAACTCACATCAATCTAAAGCATCGTCAAGCATCTGTTCAACAGCTCAGGGCAGTCTCTTTGTTTTATTTTGTACAAACTGTCTTTGTGTGTGAGCACTGAGTATCTAGGTTAATTGAATAAATGTGTTTTTGGGTCCAGTTGGCACAGCTGGGGCCCCAGAAATGAGTGTGCATGTTTTGTGTGTGTGTGTGTTTGATGGCGCGGCTGTGTGTGTGGTGTGGTCATATCCACTATAACCTGCTTTCTGCCAACAGGCCACAGTTCACTGCTCATGATACACAGAGCTGTGGAAAAGTATTTTCCCTCCTTGCAGATTTCTTCTGCTTTTGCTTTTTTTTAATCAAACATATTTGTTTCATATCAACTAATTTTAATAAAGTAGAAAACTGGAACACACCTACCGAATTGTGTTTATGAAAAGGGACACATGGCCTAAGATTAAACTGTAAAAAGACTGAAGAAGCTAAAGCCCCATTCTGACTGATGTATGTCTTACCAGATCTTCAATTATTTCCTTGACCGCAGCGACCACCAGAATAAAGATCAGCGGCACCAGGGTGGTCCAGCGACCAGTGGGGGACACATCTGGGATTTGCTAAATAAAACACAATGTCACAATATTAGGTTGGATTTTAGTGATTGTCTTTTCTGAAGCTTTTAGCCTTCAAAAAAAAGAATTGTATTTTGATGTGGGATCATAAATTCCCACCAGTAAAGTTGCTGTATTTTACAACTGACGCAACAGAGAATGTTTTAATGCTTCCTTTCTCGTCCCAACAGCTTCTCTTGGTTAAACTAAAAACTTACATCGCTAAACGCCATCCTTCATCTGATAAACAGTATGCACAAGAAAGAAACATTTAAAAGGACATTTTCATCAGGTCTTATAAATGTTGTGTCCATCGATTAGAAAAACAGATTTCCAAGTTTCTTAAAGGTCTGACAAGTGATTCCTTTTCTTCAGAAGGATTACCACGCAATACAAAAAGTGATACAGGTCCTTTGATAGATGAAGTAGTTTAATCCAGTACATGAAGGATTTAAAGACAAACCTGGACCAAAACACATCGACATTCAGTATTTTAGATTACAAAAAAAAAAAAAAAATCACTGTCTGTTTTACCTTCACATGGTGTAAATTTTGTAATTCTGTAAAAACATTTCATGTTAAGCACCTTTTGTTATCCAGTTACTACTTAGTCAAAAAGTACTCAGCAAGTAGTCCTACACTGCACTGATATAGCAAATTGATTAGAAAAGTATTTTTTTAGCTACAGATGCATCTTTTGTTAAAATGGTCAAGCGTACACTGAAGGAATCCTATGTTATTCCATTATAGGCAAAAATGTGTTTTTCCATTTCATTTGTAATTAATGTATTAAACCTGTTAATGTATTTCTAATATTGTGTAAAATAGTCTTAAATTAAATAAAAGTGGTAGAAAGTGTTTTTTTTTTTTTTATCTGATTAATCATTAGAATAATCACTTGATTAATCCATTATTAAAATAATTGTTAGTTGCAGCCCCGATGCTGGGCCTTAACATGTAAACAACAGCAAACCCACAGTGATAAATCAGTATTATACCGCTGGAAAGAAACTTGGAAATTGATTTCACGTTTCGTTCATCTGCATGGCTGTTTTATTCAAGGTCGAAGTATCGACACGGCGGGAAACGAGGATTCACACTGGCTGCGTTTCAAAAGGACAGTGGATGGAGTTGTTTCCTAACCGCACAGCTTTCTCTAAGTGGGACAGTCTGTCAGCTCAAATATAAAGACAGAAACTCAAGTTTGTGTGCCGTTCCCTTCTCCGTTTTCTGCCGTTTGCTGGTGAGCTCCAAACACCTGAAATTCAAATTGCAGCAGTCTCTGCACTGCAGTGTAGTACCTTAAAGCAGCTACCTGTACATATTTCATGTCATTTGATGCATGTTGAGTTAGTAGGTGTAGAATTGTGTGTGTTTTTTATCAAGTTATATAAAATACTGTGTCTGAGTGCGTGTGTGGTTGTGTGTAGATATGAAATTACAGACATGACCTTCCAGGAAGTGGTGTCTAGGTCAACGGATTGAGATGTTGGGGGGGAAAAAAAGTAATTAACCAAATAGCTAAAATGTTATCTCAGTACTGACAAATGTAGCCGTTTTATTTATATTTTTGCATCACAGAAATACAAAACTACAAAATCTTACCTGCAGGAGTGCAATGAAGAGAAAGAAGGCGTTGGCTGCCCTCCTGAACTGCGAGTAGAGGAACCGAGGGAGAAAGGTGAGAACGTTATATTTGGCCGTGCTGAAGAGCCGAGTCAGGCAGGACGCAACGAGGTGATGGTGGGGCACAAGATGAGACAAGAAAGGGAGAAAACAAAATAGGTTAGCTTGCAAAGTGTAATCTAAAGTGGCAACACAGCTGAAACAAGGGTCATTCAGACGAGTCTTTAATTTTAGCATTCTGTAAAACTAACTCTCCAGAGTTAGTTTTACAGAAACATATATACTTGTGTCATACAATGACAAACTGCAAACACTGGTGCACTAATAATAAAGAATAATGAGAGGCTAGGAGGTGGCAGAGAGGACATAAAGGCATCCTGGCAGAGATGAGCGATGTTGCATGTGCTGCTGTGGGGTTGGTCATCATGGTGGAATATTGAAACTAGAGGAGCTTTCAGCACTCCCACAGCCGAGCCTCCAGCAGGCTGATTTACGGCCGAGTTAAAGGGGGCAGTCAGAGGAGCCACTTTAGGAGAAGATGTATATACTGCTGCAAGCCAAGCCAGTAGCAATGCTTTGCATACCCCTGCAGACAAACAAATACAAACCAAGTGTAGTGCCTCTAACTCGCAAAGGTGACCAAAAGAATGCAGTTCAACAACAATGATATAGCCATTTTAAACCTACCAGAAATACAATATATATATATTTTTACAAATAAAAATATGGAATCTGTGGCACATATTTGTGTTCCTTTGAGTCAATACTTGATAGAAACAACTTTCACTGCAGCTGTAACTTTTTGGAGTGTTAACTTAGCACACCGGAGGCTGCAAAGTTTGCCTTATCACAGGTTCTCATTTGAATTTAGGACTGGATTTGACTAGATGGTTCAAACACATGAATATTCTTTGATTAATATAATTCTGTTGTAACTCTGGTTCTTTAACACATGTATTCTTTACTTTAAACTTAATGATGCACAACTATTTGTGCAACTCTAGCACCTGAAGTCCTAATAAAATATACTGATGTTTGTGGTTGTTTTAATAAAGCAAAAAAAATAAAAAATAAAAAATAAATAAATAAAAAAACAATCACATGACATACAAATATCTATGTAGTTTCTTTTTGTAAATCTGACAAGTTTTACTGAACAAAATTGAGAACGTATATGCAAATGACCCCTGATCTAAAACCTTACATGTTCTTAGACAGACATAACTGTTGCTTTGTAGCAGTCACATGAGTCATGATCATAAGAGGAAGCTCAGCATTATCAAAGTGATCAGAGTGACCAAGCAAATCAACAGGCGAAGTGAGACATGCAAATAAGTGGAAGTTTCTTTGTGAGAGTGACTTTTACACACAAGTACGGTAGTTGATGCTGTGGTCAGATCAGAGTTTTATTCGATCTTTAGCCTAAACCCACATGAGATCCCAGTGGGAACTAAAAGCACACAACAGTGGCTAAAAAGTTTTGATGCCAAAAAAAAAGTGGACCCATCGTTTTCATTCACTACAATTGTTGTGCTTAAAAAAGCATCTATGACTGCCTTCTTACACATTGACCTCTATATTAGAGTAATAAACTGAAGAGGGTAGTTTCAATAGCCTACTAGTTGAAATAAAAGTATAGCCGCAGTGACAAAATACACATATATATTTTCCAGAACATAACAACTAGCACACACATTGCTTAGCTAGCACTGTTCTGCTAACAAAACAAAAAGCTGAAGAGTCATAATTGTTATGATTAGCAGTGACAGCACACTATGCTGTTTACAGCAATGTTAAGCTGTTGGCGGTGACAAAGGTTAAATAACCTTTGCCGTTAAATAGATTAAAAAGCAAAACTCAAGACATATACTTGTGTACTTCCTTTAAAAGGCATTACTCACCTGCTTCCATAATCATCTATTATTTGAGAGTCTTCATTTTGCAACACAGTGTTGGAATTATACCAGTATTGGGAGTGAACTTTCAAGCCTGACCTAAGCAGGTCATGTACCTGGGAGGCTTACGTGCAAGAATGTTATTGGAAAGCTTCCCACAGGTCAGGGAAGCTTTCCAATAAATTCTTTGAAACAAATTAGAGTTTAATGATGCTATTTACCAAACGGCCATTTTCAGGCCGTTTGGTAAATAGCAACCTGTCCTTCAGTAAGTATCTCTTTAGTAACAAAAAAATTTGCATTTCAATGTTGGAAACATGTGGCAAGTTAGTATGAATTGCAAACTGCTACAGCAAAAGCCAAAATTAGTCATGTAGACACGATGCAGAGTAGCATAAAAATGCTGATTAATAGGTTTTCAATCAATACAATGCTATTTTTGTAATTAATGAATTCCTAAAAATTGTGCAGGCCCAGTTAAAGGCATACATTTTAGCACATATTTGACCACAAAGCAACATTTCATTTCATTTTATTGCCTTCCACCTGACAGGTTATTCAATCACTGCACATTTATATAACTTATGTGATAAAAAACAAACATGTGTCACACTATTATTTACAATGGTATTCATGAGTGAAATGCATTATAGGACATACGCTGTGTACAGTCGCAAAATTACCAAGACTGGTGATACCATACCTACATAAGCATAATTTATCTTTACACGGTACAGCCCCATCGTATATACAACATTCAACATTAAGCTTCGTTTCTCATTAACCTGACAGTAATGTCTTTGATATGGTGACATGGAGCTTAGCTTTATACAAAGCTCACATGAATGCTTATAAAATCAGTGAAATGCATTGCTGATTTGCTTTGGAAAGTCATGAGGATTAAAAAAAAAAAAAAAAATTCCACTTTGGCTGCCTATTTAGTGCTTTGTGTGTTCATATCAACTGTACCATGCGATTCACACAATAGATGGTTTAAAAAGGCCCCCCCATCTTTTCACAAGACAAACTGTCAACATCAGAGATTAATTGCCTTTTACATTAGTCTGTCAGCAGCAAGTGCAGGTGTGTAAACAATCCACAATAACATGAGCTACAGCTGCTTCACTTTGGATTTAGTCCAGGTGGAGACTGAGACCAAGATGGATTTAAGTTAGTAAAATTAGTTTCACTATGCTACACTGATTTGGGAACCTAAACTGTTGAAGAAATGTTAGTAAAAGTCTGACTATATAGAACATTTTTATAGCATCTGAAGGTAACGTAGTTACTTGACTGTGCTATAAAATGGCACTATGTTCCTGGAGTGTACGTAATACTGGCCCCCTTTAAAGCTTACAGAGAGTTCCTAATTTGAGTCTCCTTTAGTTCTTGTTTGCTTTGTTAATATGTAAATTTCTTAACCCAGCACAGTAAATAACCTAAATGACCCTCAGCATACAGACTACAAGGATTCTGATGACTAAGCTAATATAAAACAATGTAATGTAGAAATATTAAAGCACAGAATAACTGATTACAGTATCTCACCATGCCATCCTAATTAGTGCTTTCTAATCCTGATCCCTGAGGCACGCTGGCACCGGACTCCTGGAGGCTTATCTGGGCTGGAGTAAAACAGAACCTACAGCAGATGCCAGCAAGTCTCTGCAGGTAATGTTTTATACATCCAGATCCACTAAAAACACATTATCACTTCTTTAGAGTTGCCAATTAAAACAATGAAATCGGTGAGAATCTGCATAACTTGTACTGGAGAGGAGAATGATCTAAGTCAGATGGCAAAAGCCTGTGCATGTTTCCATTCAAAGTTTCCTGTTACTACACCTGTTCAACTTACAGTCGTCTCTGAGTGTGCATATACTGTACATATCAAGTTCCTCGTGCAGGAATGCTAGCTGACGGCATTTTCCGAACAATTCTGACCTTCAAGGCAAAAACCCTGAACTCCCTGGAGAAGAGCAACAGAGAAGAAAGGTCAGGCTGAAACATCTGCTCTAATCCATTTCTAGAGCAAACTACACTGTAACGCTACCTGTGCAGCTCATAATGTATCAGTAAAAAAGGCTCCCTATCAACTACACAAGATAACATTATGAACGTATTTATTTGCGACTGGGAAAGCCTTAATAGATGGCCATATTAGTCGTGTCCAACTAGTCAACGCTATTTATTTCATAGTACATTTAATTCATGATTTAATGATGCACATATTTACTTTTGTCCCGTTTTACCTTCCATAAAGTAGAAGAACAAAAACAAATAAATGAGAAACAGATGGAAATATTATTGGATTGATGGATGGAGAAACAAAGTGTGGAAATGCAAAACTATTTTCCAGTACCATTCACAGAAAGCAGGAAAGTAGCAATTTACTCAAAAATAAAAGTTATTAGAAGAGTAAAAATGTTGGGACTGAAACCATGAAGAAAAACAACTTTGAAAGGAAACCAAGTTTCAGTTTCAGTTTTTCAATTTCTGCTACATATATATATTTTTAAAAAAACCTAAATATATCCAGTTTTCTTGAGAGGAACAAATCTGTGTTTGTAATTTTTATTTTTTTTTTGTGGTCATTTCTTGGCCACTATTGTAAAAGCACTGAGCATGTCTGACAGAAAAGGAGCAGCAAAGAGACCCGCTTAAGCTTAAACTGACCACCGGATGAAGTGGACCAGTGAGCTGCCCAACACAACATTAACTCAGCTCTTAAATATAGAGACTCCTTTGTACCTCACGGATCTGTCACTAGATATAATGCACACAGAGTTATATTATCTTTGGCACATTTCAGTGAATAACCCTCTTACCTGACACGATTGCTGCAAAACTTTGTGAACTGCGGCTGATTGAGGTATATAAGCCGGGCATCTTCTTGGTCAGCCAGTGACGTCTTCTCTAATGTGTCCTCTGTCTTTTCATATCCTGCGTCAGGCAAGAAAGGAGGTTTTAGTCTAAAGAACAAATAAAACATCAAAAGAACCAAAAAAGGTAAGATGAAAAGCCATTTTGAAGTCTTTGAGTTGTCCAGTGTGAATAACGCCAAAGGAGACCTTGGAAGGAGTGGAGGAGCCACAGTCAGGAGAAGTCTATGGAGACTTTAGATGATTTGCTGCTTCAGATGGCAACATGCATTATAAATGAAGGGGATGCACATGTATAAATAAAGTAATACAAACTATCTAAAAATATAAACAAGAACATTGTCCATCTATTTTGTGCAGCTAAATAAGATAAGCAGTGAAAGACTGTGAATGCCAGAGTGTTTAAGTCATGGTCACCCAAAGGCCATGACTTAATAATCATTCTGTCTCAATGATGATTCCTTTCTTCTACAGGAAGTCTGAGCACAGACCACCCACTCATTAAACCAGCAGATTAAAGAAAAGAATACGAAAGTAAATGTTTGTGGTCTGATTATTTAAAACATGTTAATAAAGCCTACATTTCAATGACTATTTTACAGTCAGGGGGCTGTTGTGCTGCTTGATAGATGTGATTATCACTCGGAATTTCCTGTCCAGTGTGCTGCAAAGACTGCACAGCTCTTATGTGAGAAGATTAGCTGATGCAGTCTGATGATTTGAAACTACAACACCAAAGTGCCTTTATCAATTTGCAGTTGAATTATTTTACTGAAAATGTGTTTTATGGCTAAAGTTTCAAAAAACACTCTGTTTTAATCCTGAAAAATGTTGATTTTATTGTTTTTCACCCACCACCACTTTCTTTCTTCAAATAACGCAGTTTTAAAACATGGAAGCAACTATTCTGTCCTTTAAAAGCCTCTTGTTGATTGGATAAAATTCTCCTTCCATCTCTGAAATCACAAGGCGTTGGTCTGCTCCCAGCCTCCCACCGAGGTCAACAAAGTGGGCTGCAAGGACAACACTACTGAGGCGCAACGGGGGCTGCATGTGGCTTGCAGAGACGCTCCTGCAGGTACTGTGAAGCAATTTTTTTATTGGCAAGGAGCCAATCCAAAACTGGCAAGGGTTTCACTTTGTAAGGAAGGCTAACGCAAGATGAGTAGGCTCTGTTCTGCAGGCTGCAGGTGCATCAGGAAAAAGCCTACCTGGTGCAGAACAGGATGGTCTAAGAAATGTATAAAAAGCAAGCCAAGTTTGAACTAGCAAGGTCCTGTACTTATTTTTAAAGATACAGCAAAACAAATTGTTGCCATGTTACAACCAAAAACTTTTGCAGTAGTTCTGAAGGAACTTAATGTGATAGACAAAGCAAAGCATAATTATGAAAGTGAAAGAAAATGTCCATGTTATTAAATGTTTCAAAGATTTAAAAAAACAAAAGTAATGGATATATTTTCTTTTCAACCCCGCGTTATTCCAACAGTCCTAAATTAAAATCCAATGCCTCTGATAACCTACTAAGGTTTTGCTCAGTGTAAATGCAGCTGTGTTACAAAACACTGGTGACGAAATAGCATTGTGAAGCTTGGAATACAGCAAAGAGGTTCAGGGATAAATAGGGGGGTGGAGGGGAAACATGCAAACATCCCGGGACATGGCTGTCCACCTAAACTGACAGGCTGTGGAGGGAGAGCATTTATCAACAAAGCAGCCAAGGGGCCTACAGTAACTCTGGAGGAGCTGCAGAAAAGCACAACTTTGAAAATCATAAGGAAACCTAAACCCTGTCCTGAAGGAAAGAATGGCAAGAAGAAATCATTGTTAATAGACAATGACAAGAAGTTGTGTTTGGAGTTTGCCACAAAACCATGTGGGGCACAGTGACATGTGGAAGACGCCGTTGTGGTAAGATGAGATAGAAACTGAACTTTCCATCACCTTTTGCATACCTTCCCCAAGATGAAACAGCAGAGGGGGCAGCATAATGCTATGGGGAACACTTTCCAGCAGGCAGAGGAAAGATGGAGAGAGTTAATGGGAAGACGCAATGGGC